>NW_017214671.1:0-14501 GCF_001704415.2 Capra hircus
GAAAGGCCATCCCCCATGCGAGTTGCTCGGTGCCTCTCGGGCCTCTCGGTTTCCTCTCCCGTCGATGCTGGGGCCTAAGACCTTTTGTGGAGTCGGTGCCGAACCTGAGGTTCCTCTCCAGTGCTGACATGGATCTTGGGTACTTCTGGAGTCTCCGCGGGAGTCGTCTCGTCCGATTGGGGGCATGCACGTGCGCTTTTCTCCCGAGCTGTAGCAGCAGTGTCACGCTTCATTCGCGTGGATCAATGGATCTGTGGCTTTCCCTCGAGGCTTTCCCATGAGGCTTTCCACACGAATCTTTCCCACAGGGCTCTCCCACGAGCCACCGCGGTGTGAGTCGATCCCTCGGTTTCAAAAGTCGAGGCAGTGCAGGGAAAACAGGTTTCCCTGGAATGGACTGAGACATCTGGGGACTCTGGAATGTGGCACGACCCTGGAGTTCCTCTCGCCTTTCCTGTGGGGAGCGCCTCCACTTGAGATGCGACGGGAACGCCGGGAATTCTTTCCCGACCACACAGGGAAAGGATCCCTCCTCTCGAGCTAGGAGGCGAAACGGGGCTCCTCTGGATGTGGGCGGAACTTCTCGTGCTTCCTCTCGAGTCGAGACGGGTTTGTCGGGGAACTTCTTGAGTTGCAGCAAGGTGTGAAGGACCTTTGGAAGTTCCAGAGTTAGGTGTGATTACCTCGATCGCCTCAGCTGAAATGGCCTCATCGCCTGGAGGGGAGAACCTCCTGGATTTCTCGAGTTGCGGCAGGTGCTCTCGACTATGAGGGGACCTCAGGACCGCTCTGGTGCCTCAGGAAAGGCCAGTCCCCATTGCGAGTTGCCTCCGGGGCTCTAGGGATTCCTCTTCCCGTCGATGCGGGGCCTAAAGCCTTGTGTGGAGTAGGTGCCGGAACTAGAGGATTCCTCTCCAGTGTTGACATGGGATCTTGGGGTACTTCTGGAGTCTCCCCAGGGGAGTCAGTCCTGTCTCGAATGGGGGCATGCACGTGGGCTTTCCTCCCGAGCTGTAGGCAGCACTGTCACGCTTCCTTCGGTGGATCAAGGGATCTGTGGCTTTCCCTCGAGGCTTTCCCACGAGGCTTCCCACAGGGCTGTCCACGTTCCACCGTGGTGTGAGTCGATCCTCGGCTTGAAAGTCGAGGCAGTGCAGGGAAAACAGTGTTTCCCTGGAATGGACTGAGACATCTGGGGGACTCTGGAATGCTGGCACGACCCTGGAGTTCCTCTCGCCTTTCCTGTGGAGAGCGCCTCTCTTGAGATGCAACGGGAACGCCGGGAATTCGTTTCCGACCACGCAGGGGAAGTATCACCTCCATTCGATGCTAGGAGGCGGAACGGGGCTCCTCTTGGATGTGGCGGACCTCGTGATTCACTCAATTGGAGACGGGTATGTCGGGGAACTTCTTGAGTTGCAGAAGGGTGTGAAGGACCCTTTGGAAGTTCCAGAGGTTAGGTGTGATTTGCCTCGAAACGCCTCAGCGGAAACGGGCCTCATCTCGCTGGAGGGTAGAACCTCCTGGATTTTCTCGAGTGTGCGGCAGGTGCTCTCGACTTACGACGGGGACACCGGACCCGCTCTGCTGGCCTCAGGAAAGGCCATCCCCATGGCGAGTTGCTCCTGGGGCCTCTAGGGATTCCTCTCCCGTCGATGCCGGGGCCTAAGAACCTTGTGTGGAGTCGGTGCCGGAACCTGAGTGATTTCTCTCCAGTGCTGACATGGATCTTGGGGTACTTCTGGAGTCTCCCAAGAGGGAGTCAGTCCTCGTCTCGGAGTGGGGGCATGCATAAGCGCATTTCTCCCCAGCTGTAGCAGCAATGTCACACTTCTATTCGCGTGGATCAAGGGATCTGTGGCTTTCCCTCGAGGCTTTCCCACAAGGCTTTCCCACGAGGATTTCCCACATGGCTGTCCCACGTGCCACCGTGGTGTGAGTCGATCCTGGCTTGAAAGTCGAGGAATTGCAGGGAGAACAGGTTTCCCTGGAATGGACTGAGACATGTGGGGGACTCTGGGAATGGTGGCACGACCCTGGAGTTCCTCTCGCCTTTCCTGTGGAGAGCGCCTCTTCTTGACATGCTATGGGAACGCCTGGGAATTCTTTCCCGACCACGCAGGGAAAGGATCCCTCCTCTCGAGCTTGAGGCAGACACTGGGCTCCGCTGGATGTGGGCGGGACTGTCGTGCTTCCTCTCGAATGGAGACGGGTATGTCGGGGAACTTCTTGAGTTGCCGTAAGGGTGTGAAGGACCCTTTGGAAGTTTCAGAGGTTTAGGTGTGATTAGCCTCGAGACACCTCAGCGGAAATGGGCCTCATCTCGCCTGGATGGGGGAACCTCCTGGATTTTCTCGAGTGTCGGCAGGTGCCCACGACCTAGGACGGGGACCACAGCGACCCGCTCTGCTGGCCTCAGGAAAGGCCAGTCCCCATGCGAGTTGCTCGGAGGCCTCTAGGGATTCCTCTCCCTAAGATGCCGGGACCTAAGACCTTGTGTGGAGTTGGTGCCGGAACCAGAGGATTCCTCTCCAGTGCTGACATGGATCTTGGGGTACTTCTGGAGTCTCCCCAGGGGAGTCAGTCCTCGTCTCGAATGGGGGCATGCACGTGCGCTTTCCTCCCGAGCTGTAGCAGCAGTGTCCCGCTTCCCTTCGCGTGCATCAAGGGATCTGTGGCTTTCCCTCGAGGCTTTCCCACGAGGCCTTCCCACAGGGCTGTCCCACGTTCCACCGTGGTGTGAGTCGATCCTCGGCTTGAATGTCGAGGCAGTGCAGGGAAAAGAGGTTTCCCTGCAATGGACTGAGACATCTGGGGGACTCTGGGAATGTGGCACGACCCTGGAGTTCCTCTCGCCTTTCCTGGGGAGAGTGCCTTCACTTGAGATGCGACGGGAACGCCGGGAATTCTTTCCCGACCACGCAGGGAAAGGATCCCTGCTCTCGAGCTAGGAGGCGGAAACGGGGCTCCTCTGGATGTGGGCGGGACTCTCGTGCTTCCTCTCGAGTGGAGTCGGGTATGTCGGGGAACTACTTGACTTGCAGCAAGGGTGTGAAGGACCCTTTGGAAGTTCCAGAGTTTAGGTGTGATTAGACTCGAGACGCCTCAGCGGAAATGGGCCTCATCTCGCCTGGACGGGAGAACCTCCTGGATTTTCTCGAGTCGCGGCAGGTGCTCTCGACTTACGACGGCGACCTCAGGGACCCGCTCTGGTGGCCTCAGGAAAGGCAAGTCCCCTTGCGAGTTGCTTGGGGGCTTCTCGGGGGCCTCTTGGGTTTCCTCTCCCGTCGATGCTGGGGCCCAAAACCTTGTGTGGATTCAGTGCCGGAACTTGAGGATTCCTCTCCAGTGCTGACATGGATCTTGGGGTACTTCTGGAGTCTCCCCAGGGGAGTCAGTCCTCGTCTCGAGTGGGGGCATGCACGTGCCCATTCCTCCCGAGCTGTAGCAGCAGTGTCACGCTTCCCTTTGCGTGGATCAAGGGATCAGGGGCTATCCCTCGAGGCTTTCCCACGAGACTTTCCCACGAGGCTTTCCCACAGGGCTGTCCCACATGCCACCGTGGTGTTAGTCGATCCTCAGCTTGAAAGTCGAGGCAGTGCAGGGAAAACAGGTTTCCCTGGAATGGACTGAGACATCTGGGGGACTTTGGGAATGTGGCACGACCCTGGAGTTCCTCTCGCCTTTCCTGTGGAGAGCGCCTCCACTTGAGATGCGACAGGAACGCCGGGAATTCTTTCCCGAACACGCAGGGAAAGGATCCCTCCTCTCGAGCTAGGAGGCGGAAACGGGGCTCCTCTGGATGTGGGCGGGACTCTCGTGCTTCCTCTCGAGTGGAGTCGGGAATGTTGCGGAACTTCTTGAGTTCCAGCAAGGATGTGAAGGACCCTTTGGAAGTTCCAGAGGTTAGGTGTGATTTGCCTCGAAACGCCTCAGCGGAAACGGGCCTCATCTCGCCTGGAGGGGAGAACCTCCTGGATGTTCTCGAGTTGCGGCAGGTGCTCTCGACTTACGACGGGGACCTCAGGGACCCGCTCTGGTGGCCTCAGGAAAGGCCAGTCCCCATGCGAGTTGCTCGGGGGCCTCTCGGGATTCCTCTCCGTCGATGCCGGGGCCTAAGATCTTGTGTGGAGTCGGTGCCGGAACCTAAGCATTCCTCTCCACTGCTGACATGGATCTTGGGGTACTTCTGGAGTCTCCCCAGGGGAGTCAGTCCTCATCTCGAGAAGAGGTATGCACGTGCGCTTTCCTCCCGAGCTGTAGCAGCAGTGTCACGCTTCCCTTCGCGTTGATCAAGGTATCTGTGGCTTTCCCTCGAGGCTTTCCCACGAGGCCTTCCCACAGAGCTGTCCCACGTGCCACCGTGGTGTGAGTCGATCCTCGGCTTGAAAGTCGAGGCAGTGCAGGGAAAACAGGTTTCCCTGGAATGGACTGAGACATCTGGGGGACTCTGGGAATGCTGGCACGACCCTGGAGTTCCTCTCGCCTTTCCTGTGGAGAGCGCCTCCGCTTGAGATTCGACGGAAGCCCGGAATTCTTTCCCGACCACGCAGGGGAAGGTTCCCTCCTCTCGATCTAGGAGGGGGAAACGGGGCTCCTCTAGATGTGGGCGGGACTCTCGTGCTTCCTCTCGAGTGCAGACGGGTATGTCAGGGAAATTCTTGTGTTGCAGCAAGGGTGTGAAGTAACCTTTGGAAGTTCCAGAGGTTAGGTGTGATTTGCCTCGAGACGCCTCAGCGGAAATGGGCCTCATCTCGCCTGGAGGGGAGAACCTCCTGGATTTTCTCGAGTTGTGGCAGGTGCTCTCGACTTACGCCGGGGACCTCAGGGACCCGCTCTGGTGGCCTCAGGAAAGGCCAGTCCCCATGCGAGTTGCACGGGGGCCTCTCGGGATTTCTCTCCCGACGATGCTGGGGCCTAAGATCTTGTGTGGAGTGGGTGGCAGAACCTGAGGATTCCTCTTCAGTGCTGACATGGATCTTGGGGTACTTCTGGAGTCTCCCCAGGGGAGTCAGTCCTCGTCACGAGTTGGGGCATTCACGTGCGCTTTCCTCCCGAGGTGTAGGAGCAGTGTCACACTTCCCTTCGCGTGGATCAAGGGATCTGTGGCTTTCCCTCTTGGCTTTCCCACCAGGATTTCACACAGGGCTGTCCCACGTTCCACCGTGGTGTGAGTCGATCCTCGGGTTGAAAGTCGAGGCAGTGTAGGGAAAACAGGTTTCCCTGGAATGGACGGAGACATCTGGGGGACTCTGGGAATGGTGGCACGACCCTGGAATTCCTGTTGCTTTTCCTGTGGAGAGCGCCTCCTCTTGAGATGCAACGGGAACGCCGGGAATTCTTTTACTTCCACGAAGGGAAAGGATCCCTTCCCTCGATCTAGGAGGCGGAAACGGGGCTCCTCTGGATGTGGGCGGAACTCTCCTGCTTCCTCTCGAGTGGAGACGGGTATGTCGTGGAACTTCTTGAGTTGCAGCAAGGTTGTGAAGGACCTTTTGAAGTTCCAGAGGTTAGGTGTGATTAGCCTCGAGACGCCTCAGCGGAAATGGGACTCAGCTCGCCTGGAGGGGAGAACCTCCTGGATTTTCTCGAGTTGCGGCAGGTGCTCTCGACTTCCGACGGGGACCTCAGGGACCCGCTGTGGTGGCCTCAGGAAAGGCCAGTCCCCATGCGAGTTGCTCTGGGTCCTCTCGGGATTCCTCTCCCGTCGATGCCGGGGCCTAAGATCTTGTGTGGAGTCGGTGCTGGAACCCGAGGATTCCTCTCCAGTGCTGACATGGATCTTGGGGACTTCTGGCGTCTCCCAGTGCAGTCAGACCTCTACTCGAGTGGGGGCATGCACGTGCGCTTTCCTTCCGAGCTCTAGCAGCAGTGTCGCACTTCCCTTCGCGTGGATCATGGGATCAGGGGCTTTCCCTCGAGGCTTTCCCACGAGGCTTTCCCACGAGTCTTTCCCACGAGGCTTTCCCACGGGGCTGTCCCACGTGACACCGTGGTGTGAGTCCATCCTCGGCTTGAAAGTCGAGGCAGTGCAGGGAAAACAGGTTTCCCTGGAATGCACTGAGACATCTGGGCGACTCTGGGAATGGTGATACGACCCTGGAGTTCCTCTCGCCTTTCCTGTGGAGAGCGCCTCCTCTTGAGATGCGTTGGGAACGCCGGGAATTCTTTCCCGACCACGCAGGGAAAGGATCCCTCCTCTCGGGCTAGGAGGTGGAAATGGGGCTCCTCTGGATGTGGGAGGGACTCTCGTGCTTCCTCTCGAGTGGATACTTGTATGTCGGGTAACTTCTTGAGTTGCAGCAAGGGTGTGATGAACACTTTGGAAGTTCCAGATGTTAGATGCGATTAGCCTCGAGATGCCTCAGCGGAAATGGGCCTCATCTCGCCTGGAGGGGAGAACCTCCTGGATGTTCTCGAGTTGCGGCAGGTGCTCTCGAATTACGACGTGGACCACAGGGACCCGCTCTGGTGGCCTCAGGAAAGGCCAGTACCCTTGCGAATTGCTCGGGGGCCTCTCGAGATCCTCTCCCGTCGATGCCGGCTCCTAATACCTAGTGTGGAGTCGGTGCCGGAACCTGAGGACTCCTCTCCAGTGCTGACATGGTTCCTGGGGTACTTCTGGAGTCTCCCCAGGGGACTCAGTCCTTGTCTCTATTGGGGACATGCCCGTGCGCTTTCCTCCCGAGCTGTAGCAGCAGTTTCACGCTTCCCTTCGCATGGATCAAGGGATCTGCGGCTTTCCCTCAAGGCTTTCCCCGAGGCTTTCCCACGATGCTTTCCCACAGGGCTGTCCCAAGTTCCACCGAGGTGTGAGTCGATCCTCGGCTTGAAAGTTGACGCAGTGCAGGGAAAACAGTTTTCCCTGGAATGGACTGAGACATCCAGGGGTCTCTGGGAATGGTGGCACGACCCAGGAGTTCCTCTCGCCTTTTTTTGTGGAGAGTGCCTCCTCTTGAGATGCAACGGGAACACCAGGAATTCTTTCCCGACCACGCAGGGAAAGGATCCCTCCTCTCGAGCTATGAGGCGGAAACGGGGCTCCTCTGGATGTGGGCGGGACTCTCGTGCTTCCTCTCGAGTGGAGTCGGGTATGTCGGGGAACTTCTTGAGTTGCAGCAAGGGTGTGAAGGACCCTTTGGAAGTTCCAGAGTTTAGGTGTGATTAGCCTCGAGACGCCTCAGCGGAAATGGGCCTCATCTCGCCAGGAGAGGAGAACCTCCTGGATTTTCTCGAGTTGCAGCCGGTGCTCTCGACTTACGACCGGGACATCATGGACCCGCTCTTGTGGCCTCACGAAAGGCCAGTCCCCATGCGAGTTCCTCACGGGCCTATCGGGATTCCTCTCCCGTTGGTGCCGGGACCTAAGATCTTGTGTGGAGTCTGTGCCAAAACGTGAGGATTCCTCTCCATTGCTGACTTGTATCTTGGAGTACTTCTGGAGTCTCCCCAGGGGAGTCAGTCCTCGTCTCGAGTGGGGGCATGCACGTGCACTTTCCTCCGAGCTGTAGCAGCAGTGTTGAGCTTCCCTTCGAAAGGATCAAGGGATCTGTGGCTTTCCCTCGAGGCTTTCCCACGACGTTTTCCCACGACGCTTTCGCACCAGGCTTTCCCACGAGGATTTCCCACAGTGATATCCCACGTGCCACAGTGGTGTCAGTCGATCCTCGGTTTGAAAGTCGAGGCAGTGCCGGGGAAACAGGCTTCGCTGGAATGGACTGAGACATCTGCGGGGACTCTAGGAATGGTGGCACGACCCTGGATTTCCTCTCGCCTTTCCTGTGGAAAGCGCCCCTCTTGAGATGTGACGGGAACGCCGGGAATTCTTTTCCGAACACGCAGGGAAAGGATCCCTCCTGTCGGGCTAGGAGGAGGAAACGGGCTCCTCTGGATGTAGGCGGGACTCTCGTGCTCCCTCTCGAGTGGAGACGGGAATCTCGCGGAACTTTTGAGTTGGAGCAAGGGTGTGAAGGACCCTTTGGAAGTTCCAGAGTTTAGGTGTGAATAGTCTCGAGACGCCTCAGCGGAAATGGGCCTCATCTCGCCTGGAGGGGAGAACCTCCTGGATTTTCTCGAGTTGCAGCAGGTGCTCTCGACTTAAGACGGGGACCTCAGGGACCCGCTCTGGTGGCCTCGGAAAGGCCAGTCCCCATGCGAGTTGCTCGGGGGCCTCTCGGGATTCCTCTCCCATCGATGCTAGGGCCTAAGACCTTGTATGGAGTCGGTGCCGGAACCTGAGGATTCCTCTTCCAGTGCTGACATGGATCTTGGGGTACTTCTGGAGTCTCCCCAGGGGAGTCAGTCCTCGGCTCGAGTGGGGGCATGCACGTGCGGCTTTCCTTCACGAGCTGTAGCAGAAGTGTCACCCTTCCCTTCCCGTGGATCAACGGATCTGTGGCTTTCCCTCGAGGCTTTCCCACGAGGCTTTCCCACGAGGCTTTCCCACAGGGCTGTCCCACGTGCCACCGTGGTGTGAGTTGATCCTCGGCTTGAAAGTCGAGGCAGTGCAGGGAAAACAGGTTTCCCTGGAATGGACTGGAGACATCTGGTTGACTCTGGGAATGGTGGCACGACCCTGGAGTTCCTCTCAGCCTTTCCTGTGGAGAGCGCCTCCTCTTGAGATGCGACGGGAACGCCGGGAATTCTTTCCCGGACAACGCATGGCAAGGATCCCTCCTCTCGAGTTAGGAGACGGAAATGGGGCTCCTCTGGACGTGGCGGGATCTCGTGCTTCCTCTCGAGTGGAGACGGTTATGTTGGGGAACTTCTTGAGTTGCAGCAATCGGTGTGAAGGACCATTTGGAAGTTCCAGAGGTTAGGTGTGATTAGCATCGAGACGCCTCAGCGGAAATGGGCCTCATCTCGCCTGGAGGGGAGCACCTCCTGGATGTTCTCGAGTTGCGGCAGGTGCTCTCGTCTTACAACGGGGACCTCAGGGACCCGCTCTGTTGGCCTCAGGAAAGGCCAGTCCCCATGCGAGTTGCTCGGGGGCCTCTCGGGATTCCTCTCCCATCGATTACAGTGCCTAAGACCTTGTGTGGAGTCGGTGCCGGAACCTGAGGATTCCTCTCCAGTGCTGACATGGATCTTGGGGTACTTCTGGAGTCTCCCCAGGGGAGTCAGTCCGCGTCTCGACTGGGGGCATGCACGTGCGCTTTCCTCCGGAGCTGTAGCAGCAGTGTCGAGATTCCCTTTGCGTGGATCAAGGGATTCAGGGGCTTTCCCTCGAGGCTTTCCCACGAGGCTTTCCCACAGGGCTGTCCCACGTACCACCGAGGTGTGAGTCGATCCTCGGCTTGAAAGTCGAGGCAGTGCAGGGAAAACAGGTTTCCCTGGAATGGACTGAGACATCTGGGGGACTCTGGGAATGGTGGCACGCCCCAGGAGTTCCTCTCGACTTTCCTGTGGAGAGCGCCTCCTCTTGAGATGCGACGGGAACACTGGGAATTCTTTCCCGACCACGCAGGGAAAGGATCCTTCCTCTCGAGCTAGGAGGCGGAAACGGGGCTCCTCTGGATGTGGGCGGGACTCTCGTGCTTCCTCTCGAGTGGAGACGGGTATGTCGGGGAACTTCTTGAGTTGCAGCAAGGGGGTGAAGGACCCTTTGGAAGTTCCAGATGTTAGATGTGATTAGCCTCGAGACGCCTCAGAGGAAATGGGCCTCATCTCGCCTGGAGGGGAGAACCTCCTGGATTTTCTCGATTTGTGGCAGGTGCTCTCGACTTACGACGGGGACCTCTGGGACCCGCTCTGGTGGCCTCAGGAAAGGCCAGTCCCCTTGCGAGTTGCTCGGGGCCTCTCGGGGGCCTCTTCGGGTTTCCTCACCCGTCGATGCTGGGGCCTAAAACCTTGTGTGAAGTCAGTGCCGGAAACCTGAGGATTCCTCTCCAGTGCTGACATGGATCTTGGGGTACTTCTGGAGTCTCCCCAGTGGAGTCAGTCCTCGTCTCGAGTGGGGCGATGCACGTGCGCTTTCCTCCCGAGCTGTAGCAGCAGTGTCAAGCTTCCCTTCGCGTGGATCAAGGGATCTGCGGCTTTCCCTCAAGGCTTTCCCAGAAGGCTTTCCATGAGGCTTCCCCAAAGGGCTGTCCCACGTGCCACCGTGGTGTGAGTTGATCCTCGGCTTGAAAGTCGAAGCAGTGCAGGGAAAACAGGTTTCCCTGGAATAGAACTGAGAATTCTGGGGTACTCTGGGAATGGGGCCTGATCCCTGGAGTTCCTCTCGCCTTCCTCTGGAGAGCGCCTCCTCTTGAGATGCGACGGGAACGCTAGGGAATTCTTTCCCGACCACGACAGGGAAAGGATCCCTCCTCTCGAGCTTAGGCAGGCGGAAACGGGGCCACTCTGGAAGTGGGCGGGACTCTCGTGTTCCTCTTCGAGTGGAGACGGGTATGTCGGGGAACTTCTTGAGTTGCAGCAAGGGTGTGAAAGGACCCTTTGGAAGTTTCAGAGTTAGGTGTGATTACCCCGTATTTGCCTCAGCAGAAATGGGCCTCATCTCGGCCTGGAGTGGAGAACCTCCTGGATTTTCTCGAGTTGTGGCAGGTGCTCTCATCTTACGATGGGGACCTCAGGGACCCGCTCTGGTGGCCTCAGGAAAGGCCAGTCCCCATGCGAGTTGCTCGGGGGCCTCTCGGGATTCCTCTCCCGTCGATGCCGGGGCCTAAGACTTGTGTTGAGTCGGTGCCAGAACCTGAGGATTCTCTCCAGTGCTGACATGGATTTTGGGGTACTTCTGGAGTCTCCCCAGTGGAGTCAGTCCTCGTCTCGAGTGGGGCGATGCACGTGCGCTTTGCTCCCGAGCTGTAGTAGCAGTGTCAAGCTTCCCTTCGCGTGGATCAAGGGATCTGTAGCTTTCCCTCGAGGCTTTCCCACAAGGCTTTCCCACGAGGCTTCCCCACAGGGCTGTCCCACGTGCCACCGTGGTGTGAGTTGATCCTCGCCTTGAAAGTCGAAGCAGTGCAGGGAAAACAGGTTTCCCTGGAATGGACTGAGACATCTGGGGTACTCAGGGAACGGTGGCACTGACCCTGGAGTTCCTCTCGCCTTTCCTGTGGAGAGCGCCTCCCTTGAGATGCGACCTGAACGTCGGGAATTCTTTCCCGAGCACCCAGTGAAAGGATCCCTCCTCTCGAGCTAGGAGGCCGAAACGGGGCTCCTCTGGATGTGGGTGGGACTCTCGTCCTTCCTCTCGAGTTGAGACGGGTATGTCGGGGAACTTCTTGAGTTGCAGCAAGGGTGTGAAGGACCCTTTGGAAGTTCCAGAGGTTAGGTGTGATTAGCCTCGAGACGCCTCAGCGGAAATGGGCCTCATCTCGCCTGGAGGGAGAACCTCCTGGATTTTCTCGAGTTGAGGCAGGTGCTCTCGACTTACGACTGGGGACCTCAGGGACCCGCTCTGGTGGCCTCAGGAAAGGCCAGTCCCCATGCGAGTAGTTCGGGGGTCTCTCGGGATTCCTCTCCCGTCGATGCTGGGGCCTAAGACCTTGTGTGGAGTCAGTGAAGGAACCTGAGGATTACTCTCCAGTGCCGACATGGATCTTGGGGTACTTTTGCAGTCTCACCAGGGTAGTCAGTTCTCGTCTCGAGTGGGGTCCTGCACGTGCGCTTTCCCCCGACCTGTAGCAGCAGTGTCGCGCTTCCCTTACGCGTGGATCAAGGGATCTGTGTCTTTCCCTCGAGGCTTTCCCAACGAGGCTTTCCCACAGGGCTGTCCCACGTGCCACCGTGGTGTGAGTCGATCCTCGGCTTGAAAGTCGAGGCAGTGCAGGGAAAACAGGTTTTCCCTGGAATGGACTGAGACATCTCGGGGACTCTGGGAATGGTGGCACGACCCTGGAGTTCCTCTCGGCTTTCCGGTGGAGAGCGCCTCCTCCCGAGATGCGACGGGAACGCCGGGAATTCTTTCCCGACCACGCAGGGAAAGGATCCCACCGCTCGAGGTATGAGGCGGAAACGGGGCTGCCTCTGGATTTGGGCGGGACTCTCGTGCTTCCTCTCGAGTGGAGACGGGTATGTCGGGGAACTTCTTGAGTTGCAGCAAGGGTGTGAAGGACCCTTTGGAAGTTCGAGAGGTTAGGTGTGATTAGCCTCGAGACTCCTCAGCGGAAAATGGGCCTCATCTCGCCTGGAGGGGAGAACCTCCTGGATTTTCTCTAGTTGCGGGCAGGTGCTCTCGACTTTCGACTGGGACCTCAGGGACCCGCTCTGGTGGCCTCAGGAAAGGCCAGTCCCCATGCAGTTGCTCGGGGCCTCTCGGATTCCTCTCCCGTCGATGCCGGGGCCTAGAGACTTGTGTGGAGTCGGTGCCGGAACCTGCAGGATTCCTCTCCAGTGCTGACATGGATCTTGGGTACTTCTGGAGTCTCCCCAGGGAGTCATTCCTCGTCTCGAGTGGGGCATGCACGTGCGCTTTCCTCCCGAGCTGTAGCAGCAGTGTCGCGCTTCCCTTCGCGTGGATCAAGGGATCTGTGGCTTTCCCTCGAGGCTTTCCCACGAGGCTTTCCCACGAGGCTTTCCACACAGAGCTGTCCCACGTGCCACCGTGGTGTGAGTCCGATGCCTCGGCTTGAAAGTCGAGGCAGTGCAGGGACAAACAGGTTTCCCTGGAATGGACTGAGACATCTGGGGGACTCTGGGAATGGTGGCACGACCCTGGAGTTCCTCTCGCCTTTCCTGTGGAGAGCGCCTCCTCTTGAGATGCGACGGGAAACGCCGGAATTCTTTCCCGAGCACGCAGGGAAAGGATCCCTCCTCTCGAGCTAGAGGCGGAAACGGGGCTCCTCTGGATGTGGGCGGACTCTCGTGCTTCCTCTCGAGTGGAGACGGTTATGTCGGGGAACTTCTTGAGTTGCAGCAAGGGTGTGAAGGACCCTTTGGAAGTTCCAGAGGTTAGGTGTGAATAGCCTCGAGACGCCTCAGCGGAAATGGCCTCATCTCGCCTGGAGGGGAGAACCTCCTGGATTTTCTCGAAGTTGCGGCAGGGTGCTCTCGTCTTATGATGGGGACCTACAGGGACCCTCTGGTGGCCCAGGAAAGGCCAGTTCCCCATGCGAGTTGCTTGGGGTCTCTCGGATTCCTCTCCCGTCGATGCTGGGGCCCTAAGACCTTGTGTGGAGTCAGCTGCGAACCTGAGGATTCCTCTCCAGATGCTGACATGGATCTTGGGGTACTTCTGGAGTCTCCCCAGGGAGTCAGTCCTCGTCTCGACTGGGGGCATGCACGTGCGCTTTCCTCCCGAGCTGTAGCAGCAGTGTCGACGCTTCCCTTCGCGTGGATCAAGGGATCTGTGGCTTTTCCTCGAGGCTTTCCCACGAGGCTTTCCCAAGAGGCTTTACGACCACAGGGCTGTCCCACGTAGCCACCGTGGTGTGAGTCGATCCTCGGCTTGAAAAGTCGAGGCAGTGCAGGGAAAACAGGTTTCCCTGGAATGGACTGAGACATTTGGGGGCCCTGGGATGGTGCACGACCCTGAGTTCCTCTCGCCTTTCCTGTGGAGAGCGCTCCTCTTGAGATGCGACGAACGCCGGAATTCTTCCCGACCACGCAGGGAAGGATCCCTCCTCTCGAGCTAGGAGGCGAAACGGGGCTCCTCTGGATGTGGGCGGGACTCTCGTGCTCCCTCTCGAGTGAAGACGGGTACGTCGGGCAACTTTCTTGAGTTGCAGCAAGGGTGTGAAGGACCTTTGGAAGTTCCAGAGTCCAGGTTGATTAGCCTCGAGACGCCTCAGCGGAAATGGACTCATCTCGCTGCAGGGAGAACCTCCTGGATTTTTCGAGTTGCGGCCAGGAGTCTCGTCTTACGACGGGGACCTCAGGGATCCCGCTCTGGTGGCCTCAGGAAAGGCCAGTCCCATGCGAGTTGTCTCGGGGGCCTCTCGGATTCCTCTCCCGTCGATGCTGGGGCCTAGAACTTGTGCTGGAGTCAGTGAGGAACCTGAGGATTCCTCTCCAGTGCTGACATGGATCTTGGGGTATTTCTGGAGTCCCCCAAGGGGAGTAGGCCACGTCTCGAGTGGGGGCATCACGTGCGCTTTCCTTCCGAGCTGTTAGCAGCAGTGTCGCGCTTCCCTTCGCGTGGGTCAAGGGATCTTGGCTTTACTCGAGGCTTTTACCCACAGGCTGTCCCACGTGCCACCATGGTGTGAGTCGATCCTCGGCTTGAAAGTCGAGGCATGCAGGGAAAACAGTTTCCCTGGAATGGACGAGACATCCGGAGACTCTGGGAATGTGGCACGACCCTAGAGTTCCTCTCGCCTTTCCTGTGGAGAGCGCCTCCTCTTGAGATGCTACGGGAACGCCCGGGAATGCTTTTCACCACGCAGGGAAAGAATCCCTCCCTTGAGCTCGGAGGGGAAAACGGGGCTCCTCTGGATGTGGGTGGAACTCTCGTGCTCCTCTCGAGTGGAGACGGGTATGTCGGGAACTTCTTGAGTTGCAGCAAGGGTGTGAAGGACCCTTTGGAAATTCCAGAAGTTTAGGTGTGAATAGCCTCGAGACCG
>NW_017214672.1:0-14501 GCF_001704415.2 Capra hircus
AGGCCTCTCCCATTCCAGGCGACATGAGGCCCATTTCCGCTGAGGCATCTCGAGACTAACCACACCTAACTCTGGAAGCTTCCAAAGGGTCCTTCACACCCTTGCTGCAGCTCAAGAAGTTCCCCGACATACCCGTTCCTCTTCACATTCAGCCATAATGGTGGTGTCATCTGCATATCTAAGTTTATTGATATTTGCGGGCAATCTTGATTCCAGCTCATGTATCTTCCCATCCCAGCATTTTTCATGATGTACTCTCTGCATATAAGTTAAAATAAACAGGGTGACAATATACAGCCTTTGCAATACTCCTTTTCCTTTTTGGAACCAGTCTGTTGTTCCATGTCCTACTCTAACTGTTGCTTCCTGACCTTCATCCAGATTTCTCAAGAGGCAGGTTAGGTGGTGCTGGTATCCCATCTCTTTCAGAATTGTGGCTAAAACAACAGTATAAGGACCTTTCCGATGTCAGGCCAAGGAATTGTGTTTCCAGTCATTGAGCACACCTGATCACTGAGCACAAATTCATGAATCTGTTTCCTCAAGGGGAATGATATTCTTTTTTATACAAACTTAGTTACCTGATTTATTACCTTACCTAATTGTTCCATCTGCTGTGAAATCCCACCCCCTTACTTGTGGCAAATCTGCTAACACCTGCCTCACTGTGGGAGGGGGTCTCCCATAGAAAATTTCATAAGGACAACAACTATGGGAACGTGCAGTTACCCGTAATATGAGTAAGTCTGCCGGAAGCAAGCCCATCCATGTACAGTCAGTCTCTATGATCCATTTTGAAAGTGTCTCTTCAAGAGTTTGGTTGTTTCTTTCCACCATTCCAGAACACTGGGGCCTATATGCTGTATGTAATTTCCACTGATATTTAGAGCTTCACATACCTGTTTAATTAACGCGGCTGCAAAGACAGGGCCATTGTCGGATTCTATACTGGTTGGAAACCCAAGTCTGGAATTATTTCAAATCAGCGAGCTACTTCGTTTTCTTTTTCAGATCAGGTAGGGAGGCCTCTGCCAACCGGAGAAGGTACCTACTATTCTAGTAAGTAATGATAACAGGTGACTGCCTTTGCTTCCCCGAAGGACACTCGCTTTCCCTGCATCCTGAGAACTCCACGTCTCAGCCAGTTGGAAAAGCGCTTCTTGAGGTCATTATTCAGGGGCAATTTCCCCTGGAGCCCGGGGCCATAGGGAGCGGCTCCACACTCCCAGGGAAAGGCAGAGCCACAGCCACACATCTGTCCCATCCCTTTGCTCTGTAGGAGAGCTCTAGTGAGGCTAGGTCTGTCAGGAAAATTCTTGGCTCCTATGGGGACACATTCTATGTGTGAAACTGCATCCAGGACCTAGGGGCCACAGGGCGCCTGTTTCTCTCGGGGGGCGGAGGGGTGGGGGGCCCTGAAGCAGTGCGGCCCAGCAACAGCTTCCACATCCATCCAATTGCTCTTTTCTTACCTCTGATAGAACTAGCTTTGTTCCAGCCTTTGGCAATTTGGAGGCAAGCGGGCCCCCACTTCCTCCCCAAGGAGGCATGGGACCTAATTTGAGTGGAAAGGCCCCTCACGGAGCTGAACCCAGGAAGGCACCCAGTCATGTCTGACACATTCCTGCATCCTGCTTCTTCATGAGCAATACCGCTATAAGCTAGGAATGTCTTTCCAAGGCTCAGAAAGGACAGGGGAGATGCATGGTGCTGCCTCTGGAATTTCGTCCTCTGAGCAGACCTGGAGGTCTCCCCTTGAAGAGCTTAACCAGTTTCTTCCAAATACAGGCTTGCAAACACACACTGGGTGGCTGCCTCTTCTTCCTGAAGGACGATCACTTTCCCGCATCCTGTGAACTCTGCATCCCAGCCTGCTGGAAAAGCGCTTCTTGGAGTCATTTTTCAGGGACAATTTTCCCTGGAGCCCGGGCTGTAGGGAGGGCCCATGCTCGCTGTGAAAGCAGAGTCACATCACAGTCTGTTCTACCCCTTTTGCCCTGTGGAGAGCTCTAGTGAGCCTAGGTCTGTCAGGAAAATTCTTGGCTCCTATGGGGACACACCCTGTGTGTTAACCTGCATATCGGACCTAGGGGCCACAGGGTGCCTGTTCCTCTCGGGGGGACCCTGAAGTGGTGCGGACCAGCAACAGCCTGAACATCCATCCGATTGCTCTTTTCTTCTTCTGATACAGCTAGCTTTGCTTCTCGCTTTGGCATTTCGGAAGCCAGGGGGAGCCCCACCGCTGTTGTCCTGGGGTCTATTGGAGTACCGGGTCTATTGGACCCCAGCATGGCACCCGACCCCCTCAGACACACTCCCGCAGCCTCCTTCCCCATGGGCAGGACTGTTCTGACCTAGGAAGTGTTCCAAGGCTCAGAAAATGCAGGGAGACACACGGCCCTGACTCTGGAACTGAGGCCATTGAGCAGCCTGGAGGTCTGACGTCTGAGACGCCAAACACTTGCTGCAAGATACAGGTGTGAAAACACACTCTCTGGGCTGCCTTTCCTTCCTCCAAGGAAGAGAGCTTTTCCAGTCTCCTCCGTGCTGAGTCATACAAGGCTGGAAAGGTCTGGCTTAGAGGGCATTTCTCAGCGGCAATGGCCCCTGAGGCCCTGCACACAGGGAGGGATCCTACCCTCCGGGGAAGTCAAAGCAACCTCGCAAACAGCTGTTCTATCATGTTTCCTCTGCAGGAGGGAGCTAGTGAGCCAGGTCTGTCTGGAACGTTCTTGGATCCTGCGGGGAAATCATCCTGGAGCCCACCTGGATACCAGTCGTAGGGGCTAAAATTCGCATTTTCCTTCCTTGGAGCCCTAACGCAGTACAGCCTAGCAACTGCTTGAAATCCATCCTGTTGCTGTTTCTTCCCTCTGACAGAGCGAGCTTTGCTCCCCAATTTTGGGATTTCAGAAGCAAGGTGGTGGCCTGCAACTCCTTGCCTGGGGTCCATTGGAGGTGCAAGGTGCCCTCGACCAGGTGACCCCAGCATGACACCTGGCCCCTCAGACACACTCCCGCAGCCTGCTTCCCCATGGGCAGGACTGCTCTCACCTAGGAATGTGTTTGCAAGGCCAGGAAACTGCAGGGAGACACAAGACCCTGATTCTGGCATTGAGTCTGTTGGAACAGGCCTGCAGGTCTTCTGTCTAACAAGCCAAACACTTGCTGCAAGATACAGGCCTGAAAACACACTCTTGGGCTGCCTTTCCTTCCTCCAAGGAAGAGAGTTTTCTCAGACTCCTGTGGGCTGAGAG
Organism: Capra hircus; assembly: GCF_001704415.2. Lineage (NCBI taxonomy): Eukaryota > Metazoa > Chordata > Mammalia > Artiodactyla > Bovidae > Capra > Capra hircus. Next base: position 3,258 of record NW_017214672.1, read on the forward strand.
CCACACAGGGCTGAAAAGCACTTGCTGGAGATTCTTTTTCATTGGCCATGGCCCCTGAGGCCCTGTGCTCAGGGAGGGCTCCCTCCGCTCCCAGGGAAAGTCAAAGGAAGCTCCAAACGGCTGTTCAATCATGTTTCTGAGAGAGTCATTGCCCAAGGCAGGTTTCTAAGAAGTTCAAGGGTCCCCAAGGAGAGAGGGGTCTAGAATTCTCAAGGAGGAAGAAAGGACAAACTGTTTTCCCCTCTACATTCCTTAGGATTATATAACAATCATGCATCCTTCTTGAGGACGGTCTCTGGAAAAAACCTCCTGGCTAATCCTGTTATCTTTAAAATGTCAATTATGGGAGTAGGTCTAGTGAGTCTTTACAACCTCCAGACATTCTTTTGTTCGTTGTCATAACTTATTGGAGAGTATATAACTCCATTACCAACACTAGCAAGGGGGTACGCTTTCTGCCCCTTGTGATGTCTCTGTCAAAGCTTTCTCTATCTCCTTTATCCTTTAATAAAACTCTATTGCCACAAAGCTCTGAGCAATCAAGCCTCGTCTTGGGGCCCTGGATTGAATTCTTCTCCTCCATAAGCCAAGAATCCCAGCATCTTTTCGTGGTTCAGCAACAATATTTCATTTCCTCTGCAGGAGAGAGCTAGTTGAGCTTAGGTCTGTCTGGAACATTCTTGGATCCTGTGGGAAAATATCCTGTGCACACATCTGGATACTGGGCCTAGAGGCCAAAATTTGCATTTCTTTCCCGGGGAGCCCTAACGTGGTGTGACTTAGCAACTGCTTGAAAATCCATCCCATTGCTGTTTTCCTCCTTCTGACAGAGCTAGCTTTGTTCCCTGCTTTGGGATATCTCAACGCAAGGCCGGATCCATAGCTACTCGCCTGGGGCCCATTGGATGTGCAAGGTGCCCTCGACTAGGTGACCCTAGCATGGCACTCAGCCGCTCAGACACACTCCCGAGGCTTCTTTCTCATGGGAAAGCACTGCTCCAACCTAGGAATGTGTCTGCAATGCTTGGAAAGTGCAGTGAGACACACAGCCCTGAACTCTGCAATTGAGGCCCTCAGAGCAAGCCTGCAGCTCTGATGTCTGAGAAGCAAAACACTTGCTGCAAAGAGAGGCCTGAAAACACACTCTCTGTGGATGACTTTCCTTCCTCTAAGGAAGATAGTTTTCCCAGTCTCCTGCTTCCTGAATGTCACACAGCTGGAATGCGCTTGGCTTGGAGGTCGTGATTCAGTGGCAATGACCCCTGAGGCCCTTTGCCCAGGGAGGGCTCCCACACTCACAGGCAAATCAAAGCAACTTCCAAGTGAGTCAGCTCTTCACATCAAATGGCCACAGTATTGGAGTTTCAGGTTCAGTATTAGTCCTTCCAATGTATATTCAGACCTGATTTCCTTTAGGATGGAGTGGTTGCGTCTCCTTGTAGTCTAAGCGACCTACAAGCATCTTTCTCCAACACCACAGTTCAAAAGCATCCAATTTTCAGCTGTCACTTTCTTTATAGTACATCTTTCATATCCATCCGTGACATATGGAAAAACCATAGCCTTGACTGGATGGATCTTTGTTGGCAAAGCAACGTCTCGGCTTTTTAATATGCATGTCTAGTTTGGTCATCACTTTTCTTCCAAGTCATAAATATGTTTTAAGTTCATGGAGGCAGCCATCACCTGCAGTGATTTCCAAGCCCCCCAAAATAGTCTGCTGCTGTTTCCAATGTTTTCCCATCTATTTGCCATGAAGTGATGAGACTGGATGCAATGATTTTAGTTTTCTGAATGCTGAGCTTAAGCTAACTTTTTCACTCTCCTCTTTCACTTTCATCAGGAGACTCTTTAGTTCTTATACACTTTCTGCCATAAGGGTGGTGTCGTCTGCATATCTGAGATTCTTGATATTTCTCCCAGCAATCTGGATTCCAGCCGTGTGCTTCCTTCCAGCCCAGTGTTTCTCATGATGTACCTCTGCATATAAGTTAAATAAGCAGGCTGACAATATACAGCCTTGACATATTCCTTTTCCTATTAAGAACCAGTCTGTTGTTCCATGTCCAGTTCGAACTGTTTCTTCCTGACCTGCATACAGGTTTCTCAAGAGACAGGTCAGGTGGTCTGGTATTCCCATCTCTTTCAGAATTTTTCCCAGTTTATTGTGATCCACACAGTCAAAGGCTTTGGCATAGTCAATAAAGCAGAAATAGATGTCTTTTTTTCTGGAACTCTCTTGCTTTTTCAATGATCCAGTGGATGTTGGCAGTTTGATCTCTGGTTTCTCTGCATTTTTTTAAATCCCTCTTGAACATTTGGAAGTTCACAGTTCATGTGAACTTGGAGAATTTTGAGCATTACTTTACTAGTGTGTGAGATGAGTGCAATTGTGCAGCAGCTTGAATATTCTTTGTCATTGCCTTTCTTTGGGATTGGAATGAAAACTGACCTAATGACTAGTGTTTTCAATTGCATATGCTGAAAGAACTGGCTGTGCAGTTTTGAAGAAAAAAAATCATTTTAACCCATTTTCTCTGAAGTGCAAGGCATATCATGGCCATCCCTGAATTCATAAAGTCACCTTTTCTTTATGTAGTCATAGTTTCATGCCCTAAATTATAGGCCAAACTCATGCTCAAATGACTCTGATGTCAGGGGCAGATCAACTAATAAAAAGCTTGGATTGTCCCTCTGGAGGAAAGTGAGATCTTGGTCCACAAGAAGAATCTGAAGGGTTAAGGGAACTTGCAAGAGTGGGGAAAGCTTAGTCCATCCTACATGTACCAAAATCTTAAATAAGGCTTATTTACTTTACCGAAGTAAAAAAAACAGATGATGAAAACAATTATAAATCAATGAAAGGTAAAGAAATCATAGTCTGTTATCAAAAATTGCATTCTAAGAAAACTTTGTGCTCTTAACCTAGAGAGGAGACTAAATTCCATCTGGTACCAGCTTACCAGAAGACAAACAAACAAACAACAAATTATCGGTAAGCTTAAAAAAGCATATTCCATATATCTTGAAGTAGCAGTATTTCTGCAAAGGCATCAGTGTGAACCATAGAGACATGGTTAAAACCTGATTGAATAGAAATTGACAATGTAATCTGTCACTGCTGCGACTTGAAATGCTTTAATATGATAACTGGAATTATAACTGACAGCATTTGACCAGGACATATCAGATTTTCACGGATGTCACATAATTTCTAGGATATCTATATTAGGAACTGAAGGAATCTTTGAACCTAGGAAAGAAAACAACAGTCTCAAAGGCCCTTGCTGAATCATCTATCAGCAAGGAATGTCTTTGCAAGGATCGCAAAGTGAAGGGAAAATACACCGACCTGCCTCTGCAACTTCGGTCCTCTGAGCAGATCTGGAGGTCTCCCTTTCTATAAGCTAACCTGTTCCTTCCAAATAGAGGTTGCAAGCACAAAACAAGTGGCCGCTATTCTTCCCCGAAGGAGGCTCTCTTTCCCACATCCTGCGAACTCCTTTCCCAGCCTCCTGGAAAAGCGCTTCTTGCAGTTCCTTTCAGAAAATCCTATGGACGGAGAAGCCTGGTAGGCTGCAGTCCGTGGGTCGCTGAGGGTCGGACACGACTGAGCGACTGCACTTTCATTTCACTTTCATGCATGGAGAAGGCAATGGCAACCCACTTACTGTTCTTGCCTGGAGAATCCCAGGGACGGGGAGCCTAGTGGGCTACCGTCTATGGCGTCGCACAGAGTTGAACACGACTGAAGCAACTTAACAGCAGCAGCAGCAGCAGTTCCTTTCTTAGGGGCAGTTATCCTGAGATTGGACCTGGAAAGGCAGAGCCACCTCCACACACACGTCTTTTTTGTCCCCTTTCCTCTGGAGGAGAGCTCTAGTGAGCCTAGGTCTGTCAGGAAAATTCTTGGCTTTGACAGGATCACACCCGGTGTGTGAACTGCATCCTGACCTAGGGGCCACAGGGCACCTGTTTTGCTCGAGTGGGTCCTGGAGGGTGCAGCATAGCAAGAGCTTAAAAATCCATCCAATTTGTCTTTTTTTTTTTACCTCAGAGAGAACGAGTTTGCTCCACCTCCACCCTTTGGCAGTGTGGAGGGAAGAGGTACCACCCTCTCCCAAAGGGGACATAGGGCCTACCAGGAGAGAAAGGCCCCTTGAGGAGCTGAGCCCAGGTAGGCAGCCAGTGATGTCAAGCACACTCCCGCTGCTTGCTTCTTCATGGGCACTCCCACGATCTGCTAGGAATGTCTTTGCAAGGATCTCAAAGGGAAGGGAAGATACATGGCCCTGTCTCTGGAACTTCAGTCCTCTGAGCAGATCTGGAGGTCTTGAGTTGTATAAGCAAACCTGTTCCTTCCAAATAGAGGCTTGCAAACCACCCCCGGTGGTTGCCTCTTCTTCCCGAAGAAGTCTTTCTTTCCCCACATGCTGCGAACTCCCTGTCCCAACCTCCAAGAATAGCGCTTCTTGCCATTCCTTTCTTAGAGGCAGTTATCTCTGAGCCTGGGCCGTAGGGAGTAGCCCCACACTCACAGGGAAAGGCAAAGACTCCTCCATACATCTCCTCTATCCCCTTTGCTCCGGAGGAGAGCTCTAGTGAGCCTAGTCTTTCAGGAAAATTCTTGGCTTGGACAGGATCTCACCCTGTTTGTGAACCTGCATACCCAACCAGGGGCCACAGAGCACGCTGTTTCAGTAAAGTGGGCCCTGAAAGGGTGCAGCCTAGCAAGAGCTTGAAAATCCATTCAATTGCTGTTTTTGTACCTCTGACAGAGCGAGCTGGCTCCACCCTTTGGCAGTGAGGAGAAAAGAGGCATGACACCCTCCCAAGGGACATGGGGCCTACTTCGAGAGGAAGCTGGCAACTCGAGAAAATCCAGGAGGTTCTCCCCTCGCAGGCGAGATGAGGCCCATTTCCGCTGAGGCGTCTCGAGGCTAACACAACTAACCTCTGGAACTTCGAAAGGGTCCTTCACACCCTTGCTGGCAAGTCAGAAGTTCTCCGACATACCGATCTCCACTCGAGAGGAAGGACGAGGGTCCCACCCACATCCAGCGGAGCCCCGTTTCCGCCTCGTAGCTCGAGAAGAGGGATCCTTTCCCTTCATCGTCGGGAAAGAATTCCGGGCTTCCTGTCGCATCTCAAGAGGAGGCACTCTCCACAGGAAAGGCGAGAGGAACTCCAGGGCCTTGCCAGCATTCCAAGAGTCCCCCAGATGTCTCCGTCCATTCCAGAAGAACCTGGCTTTCCCTTCACTGCCTCGACGTTCACGCCGAGGATAGACTCACACCACCGTGACATGTGGACAGCCCTGTTCGAAAGCCTCATGGGAAAGCCTTGATGCAAAGCGACTGATCCTTGAACCACATGTCGGCACGCGTGACACTGCCTGCTACAGCTTGTGAGGAAATCGCAGGTGCATGCCCCCACACGAGATGAGGACTGACTCCCCTGGTGAGACTCCAGAAGTATGGAAACATTCATGTCAGCACTGGAGAGGCATCCTCAGGGTCTGGCCCGCGACTCCACACATGGTCTTAGGCACCAGGCATCGATGGGAGAGGAATCCCTAAGGCCTCATGGTAACTCGCATGGGGACTGGCCTTTCCTGAGGCCACCAGACGAGCGAGTCCCTGAGGTCCCGTCGTAACTCGAGAGCACCTACCACAACTCGGTAAAATCCAGGAGGTTCTCCCCTCCAGGCGAGATGAGGCCCATTTCCGCTGAGGCGTCTCGAAGCTAATCACACCTTACCTCTGGAACTTCCAAAGGGTCCTTCACACCCTTGCTGCAACTCCAAGAAGTTCCCCGACATACCCGTCTCCACTCGAGAGGAAGCACGAGAGTCCGCCACATCCAGAGGAGCCCTTTTCTCCCTCATAGCTCGAGACGAGGGATCCTTTCACTGTGTGTCGGGAAAGAATTCCTGGGTTCCCGTCGCATCTCCAGAGGAGGCGCTCTCCACAGGAAAGGCGAGAGGAACTCCAGGGTCGTGCCACCATTCCCAGAGTCCCCAGATATCTCAGTCCATTCCAGGGAAACCTGTTTTCCCTGCACTGCCTCGACTTTCAAGCCGAGGATCGACTCACACCACGGTGGCACGTGGGACAGCCCTGTGGGAAAGCCTCGTGGAAACCTCGTGGGAAATCCTCGAGGGAAAGCCACAGATCCCTTGATCCACACCAAGGGAAGCGTGACACTGCTGCTACAGCTCCGGAGGAAAGCGCACGTGCATGCCACCACTGGAGACGAGGACTGACTTCCTGGGAGACTCCAGAAGTCCCTCAAGATCCTTGTCAGCACTGGAGAGGAATCCTGAGGTTCTGCGTACCATCTCCACACAATGTCTTAGGCCCTGGCATCGACGGGAGAGGAATCCTGAGAGGCCCCGAGCAATTCGCATGGGGACTGGTCTTTCCTGAGGTCACCAGAGCAAGGTCCCTGAGGTCCCGGTCGTAAGTTGTGAGCACGCTGACTCTGGAGAAAATCCAGGAGGTTCTCCCCTCCAGGCGAGATGAGGCCCATTTCCGCTGAGGCGTCTTGGGGCTAATCACACCTAACATCTGGAACTTCCAAAGCGTCGTTCACACCCTCGCTGCAACTCAAGAAGTTCCCCGACATACCCGTCTCCACTCGAGAGGAAGCACAGGAGTCCTGCCCATCCAGATGAGCCCCGTTTCCGCCTCATAGCTCGAGAGGTGGGATGCTTTCGCTGCGTGGTTGGGAAAGAATTCCCGGCGTTCCCGTCGCATCTCAAGAGGAGGCGCTCTCCTCAGGAAAGGCGAGAGGAACTCCAGCGTCGTGCCACCATTCCCACAGTCCCCCAGATGTCTCAGTCCATTCCAGGGAAAACTGTTTTCCCTGCACTGCCTCGAGTTTCAAGCCGAGGATCGACTCTCACCACGGTGGCACGTGGGACAGGCCCTGTGGGAAAGCTCGTGGGTAAGCATCGAGGGAAAGCCACTGCTCCCTTGATCCACGTGAAGGGAAGCGTAACACTCCTGCAGGAGCTCGGAGGAAAGCGCACGTTCCTGCCCCCACTCGAGTCGAGGTCTGACTCCCTGGGAGACTCCAGAAGTACCCCAAGATCCATGTCAGCAGTTGAGAGGAATCCTCAGGTTCCGGCATCGACTCCACACAAGGTCTTAGGCCCCGGCATTGACGGGGAGGAATCCCGAAAGGCTCTCTTGCAACTCCCATGGGCACTGGCCTTTCCTGAGGCCACCAGAGCGGGTCCCTGAGGTCCCTGTCGTAACTCGAGAGACCCTGCCCAACTCTAGAAAATCCAGGAGGTTCTCCCTCCAGGCGAGATGAGGCCCATTTCCTCGAGGCGTCTGGAGGCTCATCACACCTAAACTCTGGAAATTCAAAAGGGTCCTTGCTGCAACTTCAAGAAGTTCCCCGACATATCCGTCTCCACTCGAGAGGAAGCACGAGGGTCCCGCCCACATCGCAGAGGAGACGCCGTTTTGGTATCGAAGCTCGACATGAGGGATCCTTTCCCTGCTTCGTCAGGAAATAATACCCGCCATTCCGCTCGCATTTCAAGGGGAAGCGCTCTCCACAGGAAAGGCGAGAGGAACTCCAGGGTCGTGCCACATTCACAGAGTCGCCAGATGTCTCAGTCCATTCCAGAGTAAACTGTTGTTCCTGCACTGCCTCGAATTTCACGGCGAGGATCGACTCACACCACGGTGGCACGTGGGATTAGCCCTGTCGGAAAGCCTCGTGGGAAATCCTCTTGGGAAAGCCTCGAGGGAAAGCCACAGATCCCTTGATCCACGGAAGGGAAGCGTGACACTGCTGCTACATCTCGGGAGGAAAGCGGCACGTGCATGCCCCCACTCGAGACAAGGACTCACTCCCCTGGGGAGACTCCAGAAGTACCCCAAGATCCATGTCAGCACTGGAGAGGAATCCTCAGGTTCTGGCACCATCTCCACACAAGGTCTTAGGCCTCGGCATCGACGGGAGAGGAATCCCGAGAGGACCCCGAGCAATTCGCATGGGGACTGGTCTTTCCTGAGGCCACCAGAGCAGGTCCCTGAGGTCCCGGTCGTAAGTTGTGAGCACCTGCCTCAACTGGAGAAAATCCAGGTGGTTCTTCCTCCAGGCGAGATGAGGCCCATTTCCGCTGAGCCATATCCAGGCTAATCACACCTAACATGTGGAACTTCCAAAGTTCCTTCACACCCTTGCTGCAACTCAAGAAACTCCCGACATACCCGTCTCCAGAGGAGAGGAAGCACGAGAGTCCCGCCCACATACAGAGGAGCACCGATTCCGCCTCCTAGTTCGAGAGGAGGGATCCTTTCCTGCGTGGTCGGGAAAGAATTCCCGGCGTTCCCATCGCATCTCAAGAGGAGGCGCTCTCCACAGGAAAGGCGAGAGGAAATCCAGGTTCGTGCCACCATTCCCAGAGTCACCCAGATGTCTCTGTCCATTCCAGGGAAAACTGTTTTCCCTGCAATGCCTCGACTTTCAAGCCGAGGATCGACTCACACCACGGTGGCACGTGGGACAGCCCTGTGGGAAAGGCTCGTGGAAAGCCTCGAGGGAAAGCCACTGATCCCTCGATCCACGCGAAGAGAAGCGTATCACTGCTGCTAGAGCTCGGGAGGAAAGCGCACGTGCCTGCCCTCACTCGAGTCGATGTCTGACTCCCCTGGGGAGACTCCAGAAGTACCCCAAGATCCATGTCACACTGGAGAGGAATCCTCAGGTTCCGGCACCGACTCCACACAAGGTCTTAGACCCGGCATCGATGGGGCAGGTAATCCCGAGAGGGCCCCGAGCAACTCGCATGGGGAATGGCCTTCCCTGAGGCCACCAGTGCGGGTCCCTGAGGTCCCCGTCGTATGTCGAGAGCACCTGCCGCAACTCGAGAAAATCCAGGAGGTTCTCCCCTCCAGGCGAGATGAGGCCCATTTCCGCTGAGGCGTCTCGAAGCTAATCACACCTAACCTCTGGAACTTCCAAAGGGTCCTTCACACCCTTGCTGCAACTCAAGAAGTTCCCCGACATACCCGTCTCCACTCGAGAGGAAGCACGAGAGTCCGCCCACATCCAGAGGAGCCCCGTTTCCGCCTCCTAGCTCGAGTGGAGGGATCTTTCCCTGTGTTCGGGAAAGAATTCCCGGCGTTCCGTCGCATCTCAAGAGAGGCGCTCTCCACAGGAAAGGCGAGAGGAACTCCAGGGTCGTGCCACCATTCCAGAGTCCCCCCAGATGTCTCAGTCCATTCCAGGGAAACCTGTTTTCCCTGCACTGCCTCGACTTTCAAGCCGAGGATCGACTCACACCACGGTGTGGGACAGCCTGTGGAAAGCCTCGTGGGAAAGCCTCGTGGGAAAGCCTCGAGGGAAAGCCACAGATCCCTTGATCCACGCGAAGGGAAGCGTGACACTGCTGCTACAGCTCGGGAGGAAAACGCACGTGCATGCCCCACTCGAGACGAGGACTGACTCCCCTGGGGAGACTCCAGAAGTCCCAAAGATCCATGTCAGCTGGAGAGGAATCCTCAGGTTCGGCACCGACTCCACACAAGGTCTTAGGCCCGCATCGACGGAGAGGAATCCCGAGAGGCCCCCGAGCAACTCGCATGGGGACTGGCCTTTCCTGAGCCACCAGAGCGGGCCCTGAGGTCCCGTCGTAAGTCGAGAGCACCTGCCGCAACTCGAGAAAATCCAGGAGGTTCTCCCCTCCAGGCGAGATGAGGCCCATTTCCGCTGAGGCGTCTCGAGGCTAATCACACCTAACTCTGGAACTTCCAAAGGGTCCTTCACACCTTGCTGCAACTCAAGAAGTTCCCCGACATACCGTCTCCACTCGAGAGGAAGCACGAGAGTCCCCACATCCAGAGGAGCCCCGTTTCCGCCTCCTAGCTCGAGAGGAGGGATCCTTTCCCTGCGTGGTCCGGGAAAGAATTCCCGGCGTTCCCTCGCATCTCAAGAGGAGGCGCTCTCCACAGGAAAGGCGAGAGGAACTCCAGGGTCGTGCCACCATTCCCAGAGTCCCCAAGATGTCTCAGTCCATTCCAGGGAAACTGTTTTCCCTGCACTGCCTCGACTTTCAAGCCGAGGATCGACTCACACCACGGTGGCACGTGGGACAGCCCTGTGGGAAAGCCTCGTGGGAAAGCCTCGAGGGAAAGCCACAGATCCTTGATCCACGCGAAGGAAGCGTGACACTGCTGCTACAGCTCGGGAGGAAAGCGCACGTGCATGCCCCACTCGAGACGAGACTGACTCCCCTGGGGAGACTCCAGAAGTACCCCAAAGATCCATGTCAGCACTGGAGAGGAATCCTCAGGTTCCGGCACCGACTCCACACAAGGTCTTAGGCCCCGGCATCGACGGAGAGGAATCCCGAGAGGCCCCCGAGCAACTCGCATGGGGACTGGCCTTTCCTGAGGCCACCAGAGCGGGTCCCTGAGTCCCCGTCGTAAGTCGAGAGCACCTGCCGCAACTCGAGAAAAATCCAGGAGGTTCTCCCTCCAGGAGAGATGAGGCCCATTTCCGCTGAGGCGTCTCGAGGCTAATCACACCTAACCTCTGGAACTTCCAAAGGGTCCTTCACACCCTTGCTGAAGTTCCGCATACCGTCTCCACTCGAGAGGAAGCACGAGAGTCCGCCAACATCCAGAGGAGCCCCCGTTTCCCTCCTAGCTCGAGAGGTGGGATCCTTTCCCTGCGTGTTCGGGAAAGAATTCCCGGGTTCCCTCGCATCTCAAGAGGAGGCGCTCTCCACAGGAAAGGCGAGAGGAACTCCAGGTCGTGCCACCATTCCTGAGTCCCCAGATGTCTCAGTCCATTCCAGGGAAACCTGTTTTCCCTGCACTGCCTCGACTTTCAAGCCGAGGATCGACTCACACAACGGTGGCACGTGGGACAGCCCTGTGGGAAAGCCTCGTGAAAAGGGGAAAGCCTCGAGGAAAGCCACAGATCCTTGATCCACGAGAAGGGAAGCGTGACACTGCTGCTACAGCTCGGGAGGAAAGCGCACGTGCATGCCCCCACTCGAGACGAGGACTGACTCCCCTGGGGAGACTCCAGAAGTACCCCAAGATCCATGTCAGCACTGGAGAGGAATCCTCAGGTTCCGGCACCACTCCACACAAGATCTTAGGCCCCGGCATCGACGGAGAGGAATCCCGAGAGGCCCCCGAGCAACTCGCATGGGGACTGGCCTTTCCTGAGGCCACCAGAGCGGGTCCCTGAGGTCCCCGTCGTAAGTCGAGA
>NW_017214673.1:0-14500 GCF_001704415.2 Capra hircus
CTGTTTTTCCCTGCACTGCTCTACTTTCAAGCGAGGATCGACTCCCACCACGGTGCCGTGGACAGCCCTGTGGGAAAACATTCTGGGAAAGCCTCGGGAAAGCCTCAAGGGAAAGCCACAGATCCCTTGATCCACGAGAAGGGAAGCATGACACTGCTGCTACAGCTCGGGAGGAAAGCGCACGTGCATGCCCCCACTCGAGACGAGGACTGACTCCCTGGGGAGACTCCCGAAGTACCCCAAGATCCATGTCAGCACTGGAGAGGAATCCTCAGGTTCTGGCACCGACTCCACACAAGTCTTAAGGCCCCGGCATCGACGGGAGAGGAATCCCGAGAGGCCCCGAGCAACTCGCATGGGGACTGACCTTTCCTGAGGCCACCAGAGCGGGTCCCTGAGGTCCCCGTCGTAAGTGGAGAGCACCTGCCGCAACTCGAGAAAATCCAGAGGTTCTCCCCTCCAGGCGAGATGAGGCCCATTTCCGCTGAGGCGTCTCGAGGCTAATCACATCTGACATCTGGAACTTCCAAAGGGTCCCTCACACCCTTGCTGCAACTCAAGAAGTTCCCCGACAACCCGTCTCCATTCGAGAGGAAGCACGAGAGTCCCGCCCACATCCAGAGGAGCCCCATTTCCGCCTCCAGATCGAGAGGAGGATCCTTTCCTGCGTGGTGGGGAAAGAATTCCCCGCGTTTCCGTCGCATCTCAAGAAGAGGCGTCTCCACAGGAAAGGCGAGAGGAACTCCAGGGTAGTGCCACCATTCCCAGAGTTCCCGAGATGTCTCAGTCCATTCAGGGAAACCGTTTTCCCTGCACTGCCTTGACTTTCAAGCCGAGGATCGACTCACACCACGGTGGCACGTGGGACAGCCCTGTGGGAAAGCCTCGTGGGAAAGCCTCGAGGAAAAGCCACAGAACCATTGATTGACGCGAAGGGAAGCGCAACACTGCTGCTACAAATAGGGATGAAAGCGCACGTGCATCCCCCACTCGAGACGAGGACTGACTCCGCTGGGGAGACTCCAGAAGTACCCCAAGATCCATGTCAGCACTGGAAAGGAATCCTCAGGTTCCGGCACCGACTCCACGCAAGGTCTTAGGCCCTGGCATCGACGGGATTGGAATCCCGTGAGGCCCCCGAGCAACTCGCATGGGGACTGGCCTTTCCTGTGGCCACCAGAGAGGGTCCCTGAGGTCCTCGTGGTAAGTCGAGAGCACCTGCCGCAACTCGAGAAAATCCAGGAGGTTCTCTCCTCCAGGCGAGATGACGCCCATTTCCGCTGAGCCGTCTCGAGGCTAATCACACCTAACCTCGGGAACTTCCAAAGGGTCCTTCAACCCTTGCTGCAACTCAAGAAGTTCCCCGACATACCCGTCTCCACTCGAGAGGAAGCTCGAGAGTTCCGCCCACATCCAGAGGAGCCCCGTTTCCCCCTCCTAGCTCGAGAGGAGGGATCCTTTCCCTGCGTGGTCGGGAAAGAATTCCCCGCGTTCCCGTCGCTTCTCAAGAGGAGGCGCTCTCCACAGGAAAGGCGAGAGGAACTCCAGGGTCGTGCCACCATTCCAGAGTCCCCCAGATGTCTCAGTCCATTCCAGGGAAACCTGTTTTCCCTGCACTGCATCGACTTTCAAGCCGAGGATCGACTCACACCACGGTGGCACGTGGGACAGCCCTGTGGGAAAACTTCGTGTGAAAGCCTCCTGTGAAAGCCTCAAGGGAAAGCCACAGATCCCTTGATCCACGCGAAGGGAAGCGTGATACTGCTGCTACAGCTTGGGAGGAAATCGCACGTGCATGCCCCATCTCGAGACGAGGACTGGCTCCCCTGGGGAGACTCCAGAAGTACCCCAAGATCCATGTCAGCACTGGAGAGGAATCCTCAGGTTCCGGCAACAACTCCACACTAGGTCTTAGGCACCAGCATCGACGGGAGAGGAATCCCCAGAAGACCCCAAGCAACTCGCATGGGGACTGGCCTTTCCTGATGCCAGCATGGCGGGTCCCTGAGGTCCCCGTCGTAAGTCGAGAGCACCAGCCGCAACTCGAGAAAATCCAGGAGGTTCTCCCCTCCAGGAGAGATGAGGCCCATTTCCGCCGAGGCGTCTCGAGGCTAATCACATCTGACATCTGGAACTTCCAAAGCGTCCTTCACACCCTTGGCTGCAACTCAAGAAGTTCCCCCGACATACCCGTCTCCACTCGAGAGGAAGCACGAGAGTCCCGCCCACATCCAGAGGAGCCCCGTTTCCGCCTCCTAGCTCGAGAGGAGGGATCCTTTCCCTGCGTGGTGGGGAAAGAATTCCCCGTGTTCCCGTCGCAACTCAAGAGGAGGTGCTCTCCACAGGAAAGGCGAGAGGAACTCCAGGGTCGTGCCACCATTCCAGAGTCCCCTAGATGTCTCAGTCCATTGTTTTCCCTGCACTGCCTCGACTTTCAAGCCGAGGTTCGACTCACACCACCGGTGCCACGTGGGACAGCCCTGTGGGAAAGCCTCATGGGAAAGCCTCGTGGGAAAGACTCGAGGGAAAGCCACAGATCCCTTGATATACGCGAAGGGAAGCGTGACACTGCTGCTACAGCTCGGGAGGAAAGCGCAAATGTATGCCCCCACTCGAGACGAAGACTGACTCCCCTGGAGAGACTCCAGAAGTACCCCAAGATCCATGTCAGCACTGGAGAGGAATCCTCAGGTTCCGGCACCGACTCCACACAAGATCTTTGGCCCCCGGCATCGAGGGGAGAGGAATCCCGAGAGGCCCCAGAGCAACTCGCATGGGGACTGGCCTTTCCTGAGGCCACCAGAGCGTGTCCCTGAGGTCCCCGTCGTAAGTCGAGAGCACCTGCCGCAACTCGAGAAAATCCAGGAGGTTCTCACCTCCAGGCGAGATGAGGCCCATTTCCGCTGAGGCGTCTCGAGACTAATCACACCTAACCTCTGGAACTTCCAAAGGGTCCTTCACACCCTTGCTGCAACTCAGTAAGATCCCCGACATACCCGTCTCCACTCGAGAGGAAGAACGAGAGTCCCGCCCACATCCAGAGGAGCCACGTTTCCGCCTCCTAGCTCGAGAGGAGGGATCCTTTCCCTGCGTGGTCGTGAAAGAATTCCCGGCGTCCCGTCGCATCTCAAGAGGAGGTGCTCTCCACAGGGAAAGGCGAGAGGAACTCCAGGGTCGTGCAACCATTCCCAGAGTCCCCCAGATGTCTCAGTCCATTCCAGGGAAACCTGTTTTCCCTGCCCTGCCTCGACTTTCAAGCCGAGGATCGACTCACACCACGGTGGCACATGGGACAGCCCTGTGGATAAGACTCGTGGGAAAGCCCTGTGGGAAAGCCTAGTGTGAAAGTCACAGAGGAACTCGAGGGTCGTGCCACCATTCCCAGAGTCCGCCAGAAAATTCCTTGTCGGGAATTTTATTGGCCTTCCGCGTAAACCTAGCTATTCAGCCTTTTTCCTCCAGTTAATCTTCTTACTACCCTATAATTTCTTAATCTAATCTTACATTAATAAAATACACAAGACTTTCCACGTCAACGCCGTCCATCCGTCGAATTCCCTGGATGCAGCGTGGCTGGACACCGGCACACTGAGATATCTGGGGGACTCTTGGAATGATGGCACGACACTGGAGTTTCTCTCGCCTTTCCTGTGGAGAGCGCCTCCTCATGAGATGCGACGGGAACACCGGGAATTCTTTCCGGAACATACAGGGAAAGGATACCTGACCGCGAGGTACGAGGCTGAAACGGGGCTCCTCTGGATGTGGTCGGGACTCTTGTTCTTCCTCTCGAGTGGAGAGGGGTATGTCGGGGATCTTCTTGAGTTGCAGCAAGGGTGTGAAGGACCCTTTGGAAGTTCCAGAGGTTAGGTGTGATTAGACTCGAGACGCCTCAGCGGAAATGGGCCTCATTTCGACTGCAGGGGAGAACCTCCTGGGTTTTCTCGAGTGTCAGCAGGTGCTCTCCAGTTACGACCGGGACTTATGTAACCCGCTCTGGTCCGCTCAGGTAATGCCAGTCGACTTGGAGTTGCTAAGGGGCCTCTCGGGATTCCTCTCCGGTCGATGACGGGGCCTAAGACCTTGTTTGGAATCGGTGCCCGAACCTGAGGTTTCCTCTCCAGTGCTGACATGGATCTTGGGGTACTACTGGAGTCTCCACAGGGTAGTCATCTTCATCTCCAATGGGGGCATGCACGTGCGCTTTTCTCCCGAGCATTAGGAGCACAGTCAATTTTCCCGTTGGGTTGATCAAGGGGTTTCTTGTTTTCCCTCGAGGCTTTCCCACGAGGCTTTCCCACGAGGCTTTCCCACAGGGCTGTCCCACGTGCCACCATCGTGTGAGTCAGTCCTCCCCGTGAACGTCGAGGCAGTGAAGGGTAAACAAGTTTCCTCTGGAAAGGACTGAGACATCTGGGGGACTCTTGGAATGGTGGAACGACCCTGGAGTTCCTCTCACCTTTCTTGTGGAGGCGTGCCTCCTCTTGAGATGCGACAGGTACGACAGGAATTTTTCCCGGCCAATCAGGGAAAGGATCCCTCATTTTGAGCCAGGAGGGGGAATTGGGGCTCCTCTGGATGTGGGTGGTACCCTGGTGATTCCTATGGAGTGGCGACGGGTCTCTCCTGGAACCTCTTGAGTTGCAGCTAGGGTGTGAAGGACCCTTTGGAAGTTCCAGAGGTTAGGTGTAATTAGCGTCGAGACGCCTCAGCGGAAATGGGCCTCATCTCGTCTGGAGGGGAGAACCTAATGGATTTTCTCTAGTTGCGGCAGGTGCTCTCGACTTACGACGGGGACCTCAGGGACCCGCTCTAGTGGCCTCAGGAAGGGCCAGGAGCCATGCGAGTTCCTCGGGGGCCTCTCAGGATTCCTCTCCCTTCGATGCCGGGGCCTAAGACCTTGTATGGAGTCGGTGCCGGAAACCGGAGGATTCCTCTCCAGTGTGGACATGGATCTTGGGGTACTTCTGGAGTCTCCCCAGGGGAGTTAGTCGTCGTCTTGTGTGGGGGCATGAACGTGCGCTTTCCTCCCGAGCTGTAGCAGCAGTGTCACGCTTCCTTTTGCATGGATCAAGGGATCTGTGGCTTTCCCTCGTGGCTTTCCCACGAGGCTTTCCCACAGGGCTGTTTCATGTGCCATCCTGGTGTGAGTCGATCTTCGGCTAGAAATTCGAGGCAGTGCAGGGAAATCAGGTTTCCCTGAAATGGACTGAGACATCTGGGGGGACTCTGGGAATGGTGGCACGACCCTGGGAGTTCCTCTCGCCTTTCCTGTGGAGAGCGCCTCCTCTTGAGATGCGCCAGGAACGCCAGGAATTCTTTCCTGTCTACGCAGGGAAAGGATCCCTCCTCTCGAGCTAGGAGGCGGAAACGGGGCTCCTCTGGATGTGGGCGGGTCTCTGGTGCTTCCTCTCGTGTGGAGACGGGTATGTCGGTGAACTTCTTGAGTTGCAGCAAGGGTGTGATGGACCCTTTGGAAGTTCCAGAGGTTAGGTGTGATTAGACTCGAGACGCCTCAGCGGAAATGGGCCTCATCTCGCCTGCAGGGGAGAACCTCCTGGATTTTCTCGAGTTTCAGCAGGTGCTCTCCAGTTACGACCGGGACTTATGTAACCCGCTCTGGTCCACTCAGGAAATGCCAGTCGACTTGCGAGTTGCTAAGGGGCCTCTCGGGATTCCTCTCCGGTCGATGACGGGGCCTAAGACCTTGTTTGGAGTCGGTGCCCGAACCTGAGGTTTCCTCTCCAGTGCTAACATGGATCTTGGGGTACTACTGGAGTCTCCACAGGGGAGTCATCTTCGTCTCCAATGGGGGCATGCACGTGCGCTTTTCTCCCGAGCATTAGGAGCAGAGTCAATTTTCCCGTTGGGTTGATCAAGGGGTTTCTTGTTTTCCCTCGAGGCTTTCCCACGAGGCTTTCCCACAGGGCTGTCCCACGTGCCACCATCGTGTGTGTCGGTCCTCGCGTGAACGTCGAGGCAGTGCAGGGTAAACAAGTTCCTCTGTAAAGGACTGAGACTTCTGGGGGACTCTTGGAATGGTGGAACGACCCTGGAGTTCCTCTCACCTTTCTTGCGGAGCGTGCCTCCTCTTGAGATGCGACAGGTACGACAGGAATTCTTTCCCGGCCAATCAGGGAAAGGATCCCTCACATTGAGCTAGGAGGGGGAATTGGGGCTCCTCTGGATGTGGGTGGTACCCTGGTGATTCCTATGTAGTGGCGACGGGTCTCTCGTGGAACTTCTTGAGTTGCAGCTATGGTGTGAAGGACCCTTTGGAAGTTCCAGAGGTTAGGTGTGATTAGCCTCGAGACGTCTCAGTGGAAATGGGCTTCATCTCGCCTGAAGGGGCGAATCTCCTTCATTTTCTCGAGTTGTGGCAGGTGCTCTCGACTTACGACGGGGACCTCAGGGACCCGTTCTGTTGGCCTTAGGAAAGACCAGTTCCCATGTGAGTTGCTAGAGGGCCTCTCGGGATTCCTCACCGGTAGATGCCGGGGCCCAAGACCTTGTGTGGAGTGGGGGCCAGAACCTGAGTATTCCTCTCCAGTGCTGACATGTTTTTGGGATACTTCTGAAGTCTCCCAAGGGGAATCAGTCCTCGTCTCGAGTGGGGGCATGCGCATGCCCCTTCCTCCCGAGCTGTAGCAGCAGTGTCATGCTTCCCGTCGCGTGGATCAATGGATCTGTGGCTTTTCCTCTAGGCTTTTCCTAGAGGCTTTCCCACGAGGCTTTCCCACAGGGCTGTCCTCCGTGCCACCGTGGTGTGAGGCGATCCTCGGCATGAAAGTTTAGGCACTCTGTAAAAACAAGATCCTCTGGAATGGACTGAGACATCTGGGGACGCTTGAAATGGTGGCACGACCATGGAGTTCCTCTCTCCCTTCCTGTGGAGAGCGCCTCCACCTGAGATGCGACGGGAATGCCGGAAGTTCTTTCCCGACCAAGCAGGGAAAGGATCCCTCATCTCTAGCTAGGAGGATGAAACGGGGCTACTCTGGATGTGGGCAGGACCCTCGTGTTTCCTCTCGAGTGGAGATGGGAAGGTCGGGGAACTTCTTGAGTTGCAGCAAGGGTGTGAAGGACCCTTTGGAAGTTCCAGAGATTAGATGTAATTAGCCTCGAGACACCTCATTGGAAATGGGCCTCATCTCGCCTGGAGGGGAGAACCTCCTGGATTTTCTCGAGTTGCGGCAGGTGCTCCCGACTTACGACGGGGACGTCAGGGACCCGCTCTGGTGGCTTCATCAAAGGCCAGTCCCCATGCCAGATGCTGGGGGGCTTCTCTTGATAACTCTCCTGTTGATGCCCGGGCCGAACAACTTGTGTGGTTTGGGGCCGGAACCTGAGGTTTCCTCTGCAGTGCTGACATGGATATTGGGGTTCTTCTGGAGTCTCCCCTGGAGAGTCAATCCTCCTCTCAAGTGAGGGCACGCACGTGTGCTTTCCTCCCGAGCTGTAGCAGCAGGGTCACGCTTCCCGTCGTGTGGATCAAGGGATCTGTGGCTTTCCCTGGAGGCTTTCCCCACGAGGCTTTCTCACAGGGCTTTCCCTCGTGCCACCGTGGTGTGAGTTGATCCTCAGCGTGAAAGTCGAGGCAGTGCAGGGAAAACAGGTTCCTCTGGATTGGACTGATGCTGGGAGCCAGTATGAGGACTCCCGTCCGTGATAACGTCATGAGGAAGAAAGCTGACATAGGCATGGTGTGTTCAGACTTCAGGGACCCCTCTGGAAGTTCCTACGCACATACCCCAACAAAAATCTGCCAGGCTTTTTTGCTCTGCTTTTCCACTCTTCTGACATTTTCTGGAAAAAAGTCAATTCAGGGCTTTAGTCTTCAGCATTTGAAAGAGTGTTTCAATCCAAAAACCCCTCTGAATGCTTTCTAGCCTGCCTGCAGGACTCGTACAGCTGGGCATGTGATTGTTTGAGGCCTCCTTTCCCCAGGAGGCACAGGAAGCTTAAAGCATCCTAGGAATGTAGGGGCATCCGAAGGAGTCAAAATCTTTATAATAGGACTGATTAAAAGTTTCATTTTTTGGGTCAATGCTTGCTGCTAAATTTTCATATCCTTTATTTTTAGATAGAGTTGGTATATTAAAAAAACAAGTAGTAGACCTGGTATTAGGAACATTAGATCTTTGAGTTAAGTACCTTCTTTGTTATAACCCACTGCACCTTTGTTTTATAGAGATGTAACTTTAATGATTTAAGGAAATGCAGATTAAAGAAAAACACTTCAGAGGAAAACAAAATTAACATTCATTAAGAAGAGAGCCAAAAAGTGTTTAACAAGCCTCTTGGCCAGAAGATAATGTAAATCACCAGAGACCTTTTGTATACAAAATGATGTACAGAAAGAGTCTGGGGTGCAAACGCTACATAATTTTGTGTTACCCATTGAACTCCATGTTTTATCAAAAGTATAAAAGGCTTTATGAACAATAAAGGATGGGCCAGTTTCTCGGACCAGTTTCTCGAACTAGTCTCTCGGCCTGGTTTCTTGAGACTCAGGCTCCCCCCGTGTCTTTTTCTCTCTTTCTTCTTCTCTCCCTTTCCTTCTCTCTGCTTTTTACTTTAACTTCAGGCTGAATCTCCACCAGGGGCGCGGAGGCTCGCCAGGTCTACTTACTTGCCTGGCTGTTAAGACCTGCACGAAAGGGAGCTTAAGGTGAGGCACCCTTAGATATTCAAGCAGGGGCTGGTGGCCCAACGTAGATGGTGAAAATTCTTTGTCTGGAATTTTATTGGCCTTCCACGTAAACCAAGATATTCAGCCCTTTTCCTCCAGTTAATCTTCTTACTACACTATAATTTCTTAATCTAATCTTACATTAATAAATAAAAAAGACTTTCCACGACAACGCCGTCCATCCGTCGAATTCCCTGGATCCAGCGGGGCTGGACCCCGGCAGACTGAGATATCTGGGGGACTCTTGGAATGGTGGCATGACCCTGGAGTTCCTCCGCCTTTCCTGTGGAGAGCGCCTCCTCATGAGATGCGACGGGAACACCGGGAATTCTTTCCCGAACATGCAGGGAAAGGATACCTGACCTCGAGGTATGAGGCGGAAACGGGGCTCCTCTGGATGTGGGCGGGATTCTCGTGCTTCCTCTCGAGTGGAGTCAGGTATGTCGGGGGAACTTCTTGAGTTGCAGCAAGGGTGTGAAGGACCCTTTGGAAGTTCCAGATGTTAGGTATGGTTAGCCTCGAGACGCCTCAGAGGAAAAGGGCCTCATCTCGCCTGGAGGGGAGAACCTCCTGGATTTTCTCGAGTTGCGGCAGGTGCTCTCGACTTAGGACGGGGACCTCAGGGACCCGCTCTGGTGGCCTCAGGAAAGGCCAGTACCCATGTGAGTTGCTCAGGGGCCTTTCGGAATTCCTCTCCATCGATGCCAGGGCCTAAGACCTTGTTTGGAGTCGGTGCCATAACCTGAGGATTCCTCTCCAGTGCTGAAATGGTTCTTGGGGTACTTCTGGAGTCTCCCCAGGGAGTAAATCCTCGTCTCGAGTGGGTCATGCACGTGCGCTTTCCTCCCGAGCTGTAGCAGCAGTGTCACTCTTCCCTTCGCGTGGATCAAGGATCTCTGGCTTTCCCTCGAGGCTTTCCCTCGAGGCTTTCCCACAGGGCTGTCCACGTGCTGTACACGTGGTGTGAGTCGATCCTCGGCTTGAAAGTCGAGGCAGTGCAGGGAAAACAGTTTTCCCTGGAATGGACTGAGACACATGGGGGACTCTGGAATGGTGGCACGACCCTGGAGTTCCTCTCGTCTTTCGTGTGGAGAGCGCCTCCTCTGGAGATGCGACGGGAAAGCCGGGAATTCTTGACCGAACACGCAGGGAAAGGATCCCTCCTCTCGAGCTAGGAGGTGGAAACAGGGCTACTCTGAATGTGCGTGGGACTCTCGTGTTTCCTCTCGGGTGGAGACGGGTATGTGGGGTAACTTCTTGAGTTGCAGCAAGGGTGTTAAGGACCCTTTGGAAGTTCCAGAGGTTAGGTGTGATTAGCCTCGTGACGCCACAGCGGAAATGGGCCTCATCTCCCCTGAAAGGGAGAACCTCCTGGATTTTCTCGAGTTGCGGCAGGTGTCCTCGACTTACGACAGGGACCTCAGGGACCCGCTCTGGTGGCCTCAGAAAGGTCAGTCCCCATGCGAGTGGCTAGGGGGCCTCTCGGAATTCCTCTCCGTCGTAGCCGGGCCCTAAGACCTTTGTGTCGTGTCGGTGCCGGAACCTGAGTATTCCTCTCCAGTGCTGACATGGATTTTGGGGTACTTCTGGAGTCTCCCCAGGGGAGTCAGTCCTCGTCTCGAGTTGGGGCTTGCACGTGTGCTTTCCTCCAGAGCTGTAGCAGCAGTGTCACGCTTCCCCTTCGTGTGGATCAAGGGATCAGTGGCTTTCCCTCGAGGGTTTACCACGACGCTTTCCACGAGGCTTTCCCACAGGGCTTTCCCTCGTGCAACCGTGGTGTGAGTCGATCCTCGGCTTGAAAGTGGAGGCAGTGCCAGGAAAACAGTTTTCCCTGGAATGGACTGAGACATCTTGGGGACTCTGGGAATGGTGGCACGACCCTGGAGTTCCTCTCGCCTTTCCTGTGGCGAGCGCCTCCTCTTGAGATGCGATGGGAATGCAGGGAATTCTTTCCCGACCACGCACTGAAAGGATCCCTCCTCTCGAGCTATGAGGCAGAGAAGGGGCTCCACTGGATATGGGCGGGATCCTTTGCTTCCTCTCAAGTGGCGACGGGTATGTTGGGGAACTTCTTGAGTTGAAGCAAGGGTGTGAAGGACTCTTTGGAAGTTCGAGAGTTTAGGTGTGATTAGCCTCGAGACGCCTCAGCGGAAATGGGCCTCATCTCACCTGGAGGGGAGAACCTCCTGGATTTTCTCGAGTTGCGGCAGGTGCTCTCGACTTACGACCTGGACCTCAAGTACCCGCTTAGGTGGCCTGAGGAAAGGCCAGTCCCATGCGAGTTGCTCGGGGGGCCTCTCGGGATTCCTCTCCCTTCGATGTCGGGGCCTAAGACCTTGTGTGCAGTCGGTGCCGGAACCTGAGGATTCCTTTCCAGTGCTGACATGGATCTTGGGCTACCTCTGGAGTCTCCCCAGGGGATTCAGGCCTCGTCTCGAGTGGGAGCATGAGTGTGCCCTTTCCTCCCATGCTGTAGCAGCAGTGTCATGCTTCTGCTTGCGTGGACCAAGGGATCTGTGACTTTCCCTCGAGTCTTTCCCACGAGGCTCTCCCACAGGGCTGTCCCACGTGTCTCGGTGGTGTGAGTCGATCCTCGGCGTGAAAGCCGAGGCAGTGCAGGGAAAACAGGTTCCTGTGGAATGGACTGAGACATCTGGGGAGTCTTGGAATGGTGGCACGACCCTGCAGTTCCTCTCCCCTTTCCTTTGGAGAGCGCCTCCTCTTGAGATGCGATGGGAATGCCGGAAATTCTTTCCCGACCATGTAGGGAAAGGATCCCTCATCTCGAGCTACGAGCCGGAAACGGAGCTCCTCTGGATGTGGCCGGGACCCTCGTGTTTCCTCTTGAGTGGAGACGGGTATGTCAGGGAACTTCTTGAGTTGTAGCATGACTGTGAAAGACTCTTTTGAAGTTCCAGAGTTCACGTGTGATTAGCCTCGAGACACCTCAGTGGAAACGGGCCTCATCTCGCCTGCAGGGAGAACCTCCTGGATTTTCTCGAGTTGCGTCAGGTGCTCTCGAGTTACGACGGAGACATCAGGGACCCGCTCTGGTGACCTCAGGAAAGGCCAGTCCCCATGCGAGGTGCTAGGGGCCTCTCAGGATTCCTCTCCCGTCTATGCCGGGGCCTAAGACTTTGTGTGGAGTCGGGACCGGAACCTGAGGATTCCTCTCCAGTGCTGACATGGATCTTGGCGTACTTCTGGAGTCTCCCAAGCTTGCGTCAGTCTCGGCTCGAGTGGGGTCATGCACGTGCGCTTTCCTCCCGCGGTAGCAGCAGTGTCGCGCTTCCCATCTCGTGGATCAAGGTATCTGTGGCTTTCCCTCGAGGCTTTCCCACGAGGCTTTTCCACGAGGCTTTGCCACAGGGCTGTCCCACGTGCCACAGTGGTGTGAGTCGATCCTCGGCTTGAAAGTCGAGTCAGTGCGGGGAAACAGGTTTCCCTGGAATGGACTGAGACATCTGGGGGACTCGGAGAATGGTGGCATGTCCCTGGAGTTCCTCTCGCCTTTCCTGTGGAGAGCGCCTCCTCTTGAGATGCCGCGAGAACGCCGGGAATTCTTTCCCGACCTCGAAGGGAAAGGATCCCTCTCTCGAGCTATGAGGCGGAAACGGGGGCTCCTCTGATGTGGGCGGAACTATCGTGCTTCCTCTTAAGTGCAGACGGGTATGTCGGGGAACTTCTTGATTTGCAGCAAGGGTGTGAAGGACCCTTTGGAAGTTCCAGAGTTTAAGTGTGCTTAGCCTTGAGATGTGTCAGCGGAAATAGGCTTCATTTTGCCTGGAGGGAGAACATCCTTGATTTTCTCCAGTTGCGGCAGGTGCTCTCGACTTACAATGGGGACCGCAGGGACCCGCTCTGGTGGCCTCAGGAAAGGCCAGTCAAGATCCAAGACAGCATTGGAGAGGGAGAGACATCACGAGAGGCTCCCGAGCAACTCGCATGGGGACTGGCCTTTCCTGAGGCCACCAAAGCGGGTCCCTGAGGTCCCCGTCGTAAGTCGAGAGCACCTGGCGCAACTCGAGAAAATCCAGGAGGTTCTCCCCTCCAGGCGAGATGAGACCCATTTGCGCTGAGGCATCTCGAGGCTAATCACACCTAACCTCTGGAACTTCCAAAGGGCCCTTCACACCATTGCTGCAACTCAAGAAGTTCCCCGACATACCCGTTTCCACTCGAAAGGAAGCACGAGAGTCCCGCCCACAACCAGAAGAGCCCGTTTCAGCCTCATAGCTCGAGAGGAGGGATCCTTTCCCTTCGTGGTCGGGAAAGAATTTCCGGCGTTCCCGTCCCATCTCAAGAAGAGGCGCTCTCCACAGGAAAGGAGAGAGGAACTCAGGGTCGTGCCACCATTCACAGAGCCCCCAGATGTCTCAGTCGATTCCAGGGAACCTGTTTTCCCCGCAATGCCTCGACTTTCAAGCCGAGGATCGACTCAGAACTCAGTGGCACGTGGGAGAGCCCTGTGAAAAGCCTAGGGAAAGCCTCGTGGGAAAGCCTACTGAGAAAGCCACAGATCCCTGGATCCACGCAAAGGGAAGCGTGACACTGCTGCTAAAGCTCGGGAGGAAAGCGCACGTGCACGCCACACTCGCGACGAGGACTGACTCCCCTGGGAGACTCCAGAAGTACCCCAAGATCCATGTCAGAACTGGAGAGGAATCCTCAGGTTCCAGCACCGACTCCACACAATGTCTCAGGCCCGGCATAGACGGGAGAGGAATCGCTAGAGGCCCACGAGCAACTCGCATGGGGACGGGCCTTTCCTGAGGGCACTAGAGCGTGTCCCTGAGGTCCCCGTCGGAAGCCGAGAGCACCTGGGGCAACTCGAGAAAATCCAGGAGGTTTCTCCTCCAGGCGAGATGAGGCCCATTTCCGCTGAGGAGTCTCGAGGCTTATCACACCTAAACTCTGGAACTTTCAAAGGGTCCTTCACACCTTTGCTGCAACTCAAGAAGTTCCCCGACATACCCGTCTCCACTCGAGAGGAAGCACGAGAGTGCCGCCCTCATCCTTAGGAGCCCCTTTTCCGCTTCCTAGCTCGAGAGGAGGGATCCTTTCCCTGCGTGGTCGGGAAAGAATTCCCGGCGTTCCCGTCGCATCTCAAGAGGAGGCACTCTCCACAGGAAAGGCGAGAGGAACTCCAGGTCACGCCACCATTCCCAGAGTCCCCCAGATGTCTCAGTCCATTCCAGGGAAACCTGTTTCCCTGGACTGCCTCGACTTTCAAGCGAGGATCGACTCACACCACGGTGGCACGTGGGACAGCCGCTGGGGAAAGCCTCTCGGGAAAAGCCTCGTGGGAAAGCCTTGAGGAATGCCACAGATCCCTTGTTCATCGCGAAGGGAAGCGTGACACTGCTGCTACAGCTCGGGAGGAAAGCGCACGTGCATGCCCCCACTCGAGACGAGGACTGACTCCCCTGGGGAGATTCCAGAAGTACCCCAAGATCCATGTCAGCACTGGAGAGGAATCCTCAGGTTCTGGCACCGAATCCACAAAAGGTCTTAGGCCCCGGCACGATCGACGTGAGAGGAATACCGAGAGGCCCGAGCAACTCCATGGGGACTGGCCTTTCCTGAGGCCACCAGAGCGGGTCCCTGAGGTACCCGTCGTAAGTTGAGAGCACCTGCCACAACTCGAGAAAATCCAGGAGGTTCTCCCTCCAGGGCGAGATGAGGCCCATTTCCGCTGAGAGTCTCGAATCTTATCACACCTAAGCTCTGGAACTTCCAAAGGGTCCTTCACACACTTGCTGCAATTCAAGAAGATCCCCGACATACCAGTCCACTCGAGAGCGAGAG
>NW_017214674.1:0-14499 GCF_001704415.2 Capra hircus
TGCACATAGGTGCCAGGCGTGGTTGGGGAGGGCTTAGGGGTGGTGGGTTGGCACACTGCAAGGGCTTCAGGCAGTGAGAGCTCTGTCAGAGGGAAGGGAAGGGCAACTGCAGGGCTCCTCCAGCGGTTTCTAGGCCCTAGAATCAGCGCCGCACGGAGAGCACCAGGCTCCCAGGGCCCCTGGCTGGGGTTTTCAGCCCCGCACACACGGGAGGCTGATTCCTTGGGTGCCCAGAAAGTGTATGACAGACGTAGGTTCCCTAGGCACTCTCCTCCCCAGCAGAGACATGTGCAGGTGTTTGGGGCCTGATCCTGCGTGTCTGGGTTCCTGCCCACAGCCCCAACTCAGGGGAAGCAGCCCCTGAGGCAAGACCTGCTGGAGGAGCCCTGCGCCCCGCCCTGATAGGCGAGTGCACAGCCAGCAGGGAAGCGAGCCTCCTGCGGGGGAAGAGGAGGCAGCCCAGCCCCGTCAAGTTGAAAGCCCTGCTTGCACGGAGCTAAGTGCGCCTCCAGTACGGCAGAGCTCTAGCTCTGCTCAGAGCCCCGATCTGGCAGAGTTCCTGGCGCGAGGCTGCTTCTGCCGGGGGCTAGCCTTGCCCAGACTTGCCTTGCTTTTAGGCTGCCTCTCCAGGAAGGAGCAGGCAGCAGGAGCCTGGGAGTCGCCACTGGCGCCTTTCTTGCCTCAGCTCCAATCCTGCCTTGCCTTTGCACTTAGGTCCCAGTCCTCCTTAAGGAGAGCTTAGGGGCTGGTGGGTTTGCACACTGCCAAGGGCTCCAGCAGTGAGAATTCTGTCAGAGGGAAGGGAAGGGCAACTGCAGGGCTCCTCCAGCGGTTCTTGGCCGCCCAGATTCAGCGCCCACCGGAGAGCACCAGGCTCCCAGGGCCCCTGGCTGGGGTTTTCAGCCCCGCACACACGGAGGCTGATTCCTTGGGTGCCCAGAAAGTGTATGACAGACGTAGGTTCCCTAGCACTCTCCTCCCCAGCAGAGACATGTGCAGGTGTTTGGGGCCTTGATCCTGCGTGTCTGGGTTTCCTGCCCACAGCCCCAACTCAGGGGAAGCAGCCCTGAGGCAAGACCTGCTGGAGGAGCCCTGCGCCCCCGCCTGATAGGCGAGTGCACAGCCAGCAGGGAAGCGAGCCTCCTCGGGAGAAGAGGAGGCAGCGAGTCCCCGTCAAAGCTGAAAGCCCTGCTTGCACGGAGCTAAGTGGCGCCTCCAGTACGGCAGAGCTCTAGCTCTGCTCAGAGGCCCCGATCTGGCAGAGTTTCTGGCGCGAGGCTGCTCGGCCGGGGGCTCAGCCTTGCCCAGACTTGCCTTGCTTTTAGGCTCCCTCCCCAGGAAAGGAGCTGTCTGAGCGAGCCTGGGAGACGCCACTGGTGCCTTCCTTGCCTCAGCTCCAATCCTGCCTTGCCTTTGCACATAGGTGCCAGGCGTCGTTGGGGAGGGCTTAGGGGGTGGTGGGTTGCACACTGCCAAGGGCTTCAGCAGTGAGAGCTCTGTCAGAGGGAAGGGAAGGGCAACTGCAGGGCTCCTCCAGCGGTTTCTAGGCCGCCTAGAATCAGCGCCGCACCGAGAGCACCAGGCTCCCAGGGCCCTGGCTGGGGTTTTCAGCCCCGCACACACGGAGGCTGATTCCTTGGGTGCCCAGAAAGTGTATGACAGACGTAGGTTCCCTAGCACTCTCCTCCCCAGCAGAGACATGTGCAGGTGTTTGGGGCCTGATCCTGCGTGTCTGGGTTCCTGCCCACAGCCCCAACTCAGGGGAAGCAGCCCCTGAGGCAAGACCTGCTGGAGGAGCCCTGCGCCCCCGCCTGATAGGCGAGTGCACAGCCAGCAGGGAAGCGAGCCTCCTCGGGGGAAGAGGAGGCAGCCCAGCCCCGTCAAGTTGAAAGCCCTGCTTGCACGGAGCTAAGTGCGCCTCCAGTACGGCAGAGCTCTAGCTCTGCTCAGAGCCCCGATCTGGCAGAGTTCCTGGCGCGAGGCTGCTCTGCCGGGGGCTAGCCTTGCCCAGACTTGCCTTGCTTTTAGGCTGCCTCTCCAGGAAGGAGCAGGCAGCAGGAGCCTGGGAGTCGCCACTGGCGCCTTTCTTGCCTCAGCTCCAATCCTGCCTTGCCTTTGCACTTAGGTCCCAGTCCTCCTTAAGGAGAGCTTAGGGGCTGGTGGGTTGCACACTGCCAAGGGCTCCAGCAGTGAGAATTCTGTCAGAGGGAAGGGAAGGGCAACTGCAGGGCTCCTCCAGCGGTTGCTTGGCCGCCCAGATTCAGCGCCACACGGAGAGCACCAGGCTCCCAGGTCCCCTGGCTGGGGTTTTCAGCCCCGCACACACGGAGGCTGATTCCTTGGGTGCCCAGAAAGTGTATGACAGACGTAGGTTCCCTAGCACTCTCCTCCCCAGCAGAGACATGTGCAGGTGTTTGGGGCCTGATCCTGCGTGTCTGGGTTCCTGCCCACAGCCCCAACTCAGGGGAAGCAGCCCCTGAGGCAAGACCTGCTGGAGGAGCCCTGCGCCCCCGCCTGATAGGCGAGTGCACAGCCAGCAGGGAAGCGAGCCTCCTCGGGGGAAGAGGAGGCAGCAAGTCCCCGTCAAGCTGAAATCCCTGCTTACACGAAGCTAAGTGCGACTCCAGTACGGCAGATCTCTAGCTCTGTTCAGAGGCCCGATCTGGCAGAGTTCCTGGCACCAAGATGCTCTGCCATAGGCGAGCCTTGCGCAGACTTGCCTTGCTTTAAGGCTCCCTCCCCAGGAAGGAGCAGGCTGTGTGAGGCTCGGAAACGCCACTGGCGCCTTCCTGGCTTCAGCTCTACCCCTGCCTTGCCTTTGCACTTAGGTCCCAAGCGTCCTTGAGGAGGGCTTAGGGGCTGGTGGGTTGCACACTGCCAAGGGCTCCAGCAGTGAAAGCTCTGTCAGAGGGAAGCGAAGGGCAACAGCAGGGCTCCTTCAGCGGTTCCTTGGCCGCCCAGACAAAGCTCCGCACGGAGAGCACCAGGTTCCAAGGGCCCCTGGCTGGGTTTTGCATCCCCACACTCCCAGAGGCTGACTCCGTGGGTGCCTAGAAAGTGTGTGAGAGACGTAGGTTCCCTAGCACTCTCCTCCCCAGCAGAGACATGTGCAGGTGGTTGGGGCCTTATCCTGCGTGTCTGGGTTCCCGCCCACAGCCTCAACTCAGGGGAAGCAGCCCCTGAGGCAAGACCTGCTGGAGGAGCCCTGCGCGCCCGCCTGATAGGCGAGAGCACAGCCAGCAGTGTAGCGAGCCTCCTCGGGAGAAGAGGAGGCAGCCGAGCCCAGTCAAGAGGAAAGCCCTGCTTGCACGGAGCTAAGTGGCGCCTCCAGTACGGCAGAGCTCTAGCTCTGCTCAGAGCCCCGATCTGGCAGAGTTTCTGGCGCGAGGCTGCTCGGCCGGGGGCTCGCCTTGCCCAGACTTGCCTTGCTTTTAGGCTCCCTCCCCAGGAAGGAGCTGTCTGAGCGAGCCTGGGAGACGCACTGGTGCCTTCCTTGCCTCAGCTCCAATCCTGCCTTGCCTTTTGCACATAGGTGCCAGGCGTCGTTGGGGAGGGCTTAGGGGGTGGTGGGTTGCACACTGCCAAGGGCTTCAGCAGTGAGAGCTCTGTCAGAGGGAAGGGAAGGGCAACTGCAGGGCTCCTCCAGCGGTTTCTAGGCCGCCTAGAATCAGCGCCGCACCGAGAGCACCAGGCTCCCAGGGCCCCTGGCTGGGTTTTCAGCCCCGCACACACGGAGGCTGATTCTTGGGTGCCCAGAAAGTGTATGACAGACGTAGGTTCCCTAGCACTCTCCTCCCCAGCAGAGACATGTGCAGGTGTTTGGGGCCTGATCCTGCGTGTCTGGGTTCCTGCCCACAGCCCCAACTCAGGGGAAGCAGCCCCTGAGGCAAGACCTGCTGGAGGAGCCCTGCGCCCCCGCCTGATAGGCGAGTGCACAGCCAGCAGGGAAGCGAGCCTCCTCGGGGGAAGAGGAGGCAGCCCAGCCCCGTCAAGTTGAAAGCCCTGCTTGCACGGAGCTAAGTGCGCCTCCAGTACGGCAGAGCTCTAGCTCTGCTCAGAGCCCCGATCTGGCAGAGTTCCTGGCGCGAGGCTGCTCTGCCGGGGGCTAGCCTTGCCCAGACTTGCCTTGCTTTTAGGCTGCCTCTCCAGGAAGGAGCAGGCAGCAGGAGCCTGGGAGTCGCCACTGGCGCCTTTCTTGCCTCAGCTCCAATCCTGCCTTGCCTTTGCACTTAGGTCCCAGTCCTCCTTAAGGAGAGCTTAGGGGCTGGTGGGTTGCACACTGCCAAGGGCTCCAGCAGTGAGAATTCTGTCAGAGGGAAGGGAAGGGCAACTGCAGGGCTCCTCCAGCGGTTTCTAGGCCGCCTAGAATCAGCGCCGCACCGGAGAGCACCAGGCTCCCAGGGCCCCTGGCTGGGGTTTTCAGCCCCGCACACACGGAGGCTGATTCCTTGGGTGCCCAGAAAGTGTATGACAGACGTAGGTTCCCTAGCACTCTCCTCCCCAGCAGAGACATGTGCAGGTGTTTGGGGCCTGATCCTGCGTGTCTGGGTTCCTGCCCACAGCCCCAAACTCAGGGGAAGCAGCCCCTGAGGCAAGACCTGCTGGAGGAGCCCTGCGCCACCGCCCGATAGGCCAGTGCACCAGCCAGCAGGGAAGCGAGCCTCCTCGGGGGAAGAGGAGGCAGCAAGTCCCCGTCAAGCTGAAATCCCTGCTTACACGAAGCTAAGTGCGACTCCAGTACGGCAGATCTCTAGCTCTGTTCAGAGGCCCGATCTGGCAGAGTTCCTGGCACCCAAGATGCTCTGCCATAGGCGAGCCTTCCGCAGACTTGCCTTGCTTTAAGGCTCCCTCCCCAGGAAGGAGCAGGCTGTGTGAGGCTCGGAAATGCCACTGGCGCATTCCTGGCTTCAGCTCTACCCTGCCTTGCCTTTGCACTTAGGTCCCAAGCGTCCTTGAGGAGGGCTTAGGGGCTGGTGGGTTGCACACTGCCAAGGGCTCCAGCAGTGAAAGCTCTGTCAGAGGGAAGCGAAGGGCAACAGCAGGGCTCCTTCAGCGGTTCCTTGGCCGCCCAGACAAAGCTCCGCACGGAGAGCACCAGGTTCCAAGGGCCCCTGGCTGGGTTTTTGCATCCCCACACTCCCAGAGGCTGACTCCGTGGGTGCCTAGAAAGTGTGTGAGAGACGTAGGTTCCCTAGCACTCTCCTCCCAGCAGAGACATGTGCAGGTGGTTGGGGCCTTATCCTGCGTGTCTGGGTTCCCGCCCACCAGCCTCAACTCAGGGGAAGCAGCCCCTGAGGCAAGACCTGCTGGAGGAGCCCTGGCGCGCCCGCCTGATAGGCGAGAGCACAGCCAGCAGTGTAGCGAGCCTCCTCGGGAGAAGAGGAGGCAGCCGAGCCCAGTCAAGAGGAAAGCCTGCTTGCACGGAGCTAAGTGGGCCTCCAGTACGGCAGAGCTCTAGCTCTGCTCAGAGCCCCCGATCTGGCAGAGTTTCTGGCGCGAGGCTGCTCGGCCGGGGGCTCGCCTTGCCCAGACTTGCCTTGCTTTTAGGCTCCCTCCCCAGGAAGGAGCTGTCTGAGCGAGCCTGGGAGACGCCACTGGTGCCTTCCTTGCCTCAGCTCCAATCCTGCCTTGCCTTTGCACATAGGTGCCAGGCGTGGTTGGGGAGGGCTTAGGGGGTGGTGGGTTGCACACTGCCAAGGGCTTCAGCAGTGAGAGCTCTGTCAGAGGGAAGGGAAGGGCAACTGCAGGGCTCCTCCAGCGGTTTCTAGGCCGCCTAGAATCAGCGCCGCACCGAGAGCACCAGGCTCCCAGGGCCCCTGGCTGGGGTTTTCAGCCCCGCACACACGGAGGCTGATTCCTTGGGTGCCCAGAAAGTGTATGACAGACGTAGGTTCCCTAGCACTCTCCTCCCCAGCAGAGACATGTGCAGGTGTTGGGGCCTGATCCTGCGTGTCTGGGTTCCTGCCCACAGCCCCAACTCAGGGGAAGCAGCCCCTGAGGCAAGACCTGCTGGAGGAGCCCTGCGCCCCCGCCTGATAGGCGAGTGCACAGCCAGCAGGGAAGCGAGCCTCCTCGGGGGAAGAGGAGGCAGCCCAGCCCCGTCAAGTTGAAAGCCCTGCTTGCACGGAGCTAAGTGCGCCTCCAGTACGGCAGAGCTCTAGCTCTGCTCAGAGCCCCGATCTGGCAGAGTTCCTGGCGCGAGGCTGCTCTGCCGGGGGCTAGCCTTGCCCAGACTTGCCTTGCTTTTAGGCTGCCTCTCCAGGAAGGAGCAGGCAGCAGGAGCCTGGGAGTCGCCACTGGCGCCTTTCTTGCCTCAGCTCCAATCCTGCCTTGCCTTTGCACTTAGGTCCCAGTCCTCCTTAAGGAGAGCTTAGGGGCTGGTGGGTTGCACACTGCCAAGGGCTCCAGCAGTGAGAATTCTGTCAGAGGGAAGGGAAGGGCAACTGCAGGGCTCCTCCAGCGGTTGCTTGGCCGCCCAGATTCAGCGCCACACGGAGAGCACCAGGCTCCCAGGGCCCCTGGCTGGGGTTTTCAGCCCCGCACACACGGAGGCTGATTCCTTGGGTGCCCAGAAAGTGTATGACAGACGTAGGTTCCCTAGCACTCTCCTCCCCAGCAGAGACATGTGCAGGTGTTTGGGGCCTGATCCTGCGTGTCTGGGTTCCTGCCCACAGCCCCAACTCAGGGGAAGCAGCCCCTGAGGCAAGACCTGCTGGAGGAGCCCTGCGCCCCGCCTGATAGGCGAGTGCACAGCCAGCAGGGAAGCGAGCCTCCTCGGGGAAGAGGAGGCAGCAAGTCCCCGTCAAGCTGAAATCCCTGCTTACACGAAGCTAAGTGCGACTCCAGTACGGCAGATCTCTAGCTCTGTTCAGAGGCCCGATCTGGCAGAGTTCCTGGCACCAAGATGCTCTGCCATAGGCGAGCCTTGCGCAGACTTGCCTTGCTTTAAGGCTCCCTCCCCAGGAAGGAGCAGGCTGTGTGAGGCTCGGAAACGCCACTGGCGCCTTCCTGGCTTCAGCTCTACCCCTGCCTTGCCTTTGCACTTAGGTCCCAAGCGTCCTTGAGGAGGGCTTAGGGGCTGGTGGGTTGCACACTGCCAAGGGCTCCAGCAGTGAAAGCTCTGTCAGAGGGAAGCGAAGGGCAACAGCAGGGCTCCTTCAGCGGTTCCTTGGCCGCCCAGACAAAGCTCCGCACGGAGAGCACCAGGTTCCAAGGGCCCCTGGCTGGGTTTTGCATCCCCACACTCCCAGAGGCTGACTCCGTGGGTGCCTAGAAAGTGTGTGAGAGACGTAGGTTCCCTAGCACTCTCCTCCCCAGCAGAGACATGTGCAGGTGGTTGGGGCCTTATCCTGCGTGTCTGGGTTCCCGCCCACAGCCTCAACTCAGGGGAAGCAGCCCCTGAGGCAAGACCTGCTGGAGGAGCCCTGCGCGCCCGCCTGATAGGCGAGAGCACAGCCAGCAGTGTAGCGAGCCTCCTCGGGAGAAGAGGAGGCAGCCGAGCCCAGTCAAGAGGAAAGCCCTGCTTGCACGGAGCTAAGTGGGCCTCCAGTACGGCAGAGCTCTAGCTCTGCTCAGAGCCCCGATCTGGCAGAGTTTCTGGCGCGAGGCTGCTCGGCCGGGGGCTCGCCTTGCCCAGACTTGCCTTGCTTTTAGGCTCCCTCCCCAGGAAGGAGCTGTCTGAGCGAGCCTGGGAGACGCCACTGGTGCCTTCCTTGCCTCAGCTCCAATCCTGCCTTGCCTTTGCACATAGGTGCCAGGCGTCGTTGGGGAGGGCTTAGGGGGTGGTGGGTTGCACACTGCCAAGGGCTTCAGCAGTGAGAGCTCTGTCAGAGGGAAGGGAAGGGCAACTGCAGGGCTCCTCCAGCGGTTTCTAGGCCGCCTAGAATCAGCGCCGCACCGAGAGCACCAGGCTCCCAGGGCCCCTGGCTGGGGTTTTCAGCCCCGCACACACGGAGGCTGATTCCTTGGGTGCCCAGAAAGTGTATGACAGACGTAGGTTCCCTAGCACTCTCCTCCCCAGCAGAGACATGTGCAGGTGTTTGGGGCCTGATCCTGCGTGTCTGGGTTCCTGCCCACAGCCCCAACTCAGGGGAAGCAGCCCCTGAGGCAAGACCTGCTGGAGGAGCCCTGCGCCCCGCCTGATAGGCGAGTGCACAGCCAGCAGGGAAGCGAGCCTCCTCGGGGGAAGAGGAGGCAGCCCAGCCCCGTCAAGTTGAAAGCCCTGCTTGCACGGAGCTAAGTGCGCCTCCAGTACGGCAGAGCTCTAGCTCTGCTCAGAGCCCCGATCTGGCAGAGTTCCTGGCGCGAGGCTGCTCTGCCGGGGGCTAGCCTTGCCCAGACTTGCCTTGCTTTTAGGCTGCCTCTCCAGGAAGGAGCAGGCAGCAGGAGCCTGGGAGTCGCCACTGGCGCCTTTCTTGCCTCAGCTCCAATCCTGCCTTGCCTTTGCACTTAGGTCCCAGTCCTCCTTAAGGAGAGCTTAGGGGCTGGTGGGTTGCACACTGCCAAGGGCTCCAGCAGTGAGAATTCTGTCAGAGGGAAGGGAAGGGCAACTGCAGGGCTCCTCCAGCGGTTGCTTGGCCGCCCAGATTCAGCGCCACACGGAGAGCACCAGGCTCCCAGGGCCCCTGGCTGGGGTTTTCAGCCCCGCACACACGGAGGCTGATTCCTTGGGTGCCCAGAAAGTGTATGACAGACGTAGGTTCCCTAGCACTCTCCTCCCCAGCAGAGACATGTGCAGGTGTTTGGGGCCTGATCCTGCGTGTCTGGGTTCCTGCCCACAGCCCCAACTCAGGGGAAGCAGCCCCTGAGGCAAGACCTGCTGGAGGAGCCCTGCGCCCCCGCCTGATAGGCGAGTGCACAGCCAGCAGGGAAGCGAGCCTCCTCGGGGGAAGAGGAGGCAGCAAGTCCCCGTCAAGCTGAAATCCCTGCTTACACGAAGCTAAGTGCGACTCCAGTACGGCAGATCTCTAGCTCTGTTCAGAGGCCCGATCTGGCAGAGTTCCTGGCACCAAGATGCTCTGCCATAGGCGAGCCTTGCGCAGACTTGCCTTGCTTTAAGGCTCCCTCCCCAGGAAGGAGCAGGCTGTGTGAGGCTCGGAAACGCCACTGGCGCCTTCCTGGCTTCAGCTCTACCCCTGCCTTGCCTTTGCACTTAGGTCCCAAGCGTCCTTGAGGAGGGCTTAGGGGCTGGTGGGTTGCACACTGCCAAGGGCTCCAGCAGTGAAAGCTCTGTCAGAGGGAAGCGAAGGGCAACAGCAGGGCTCCTTCAGCGGTTCCTTGGCCGCCCAGACAAAGCTCCGCACGGAGAGCACCAGGTTCCAAGGGCCCCTGGCTGGGTTTTGCATCCCCACACTCCCAGAGGCTGACTCCGTGGGTGCCTAGAAAGTGTGTGAGAGACGTAGGTTCCCTAGCACTCTCCTCCCCAGCAGAGACATGTGCAGGTGGTTGGGGCCTTATCCTGCGTGTCTGGGTTCCCGCCCACAGCCTCAACTCAGGGGAAGCAGCCCCTGAGGCAAGACCTGCTGGAGGAGCCCTGCGCGCCCGCCTGATAGGCGAGAGCACAGCCAGCAGTGTAGCGAGCCTCCTCGGGAGAAGAGGAGGCAGCCGAGCCCAGTCAAGAGGAAAGCCCTGCTTGCACGGAGCTAAGTGGGCCTCCAGTACGGCAGAGCTCTAGCTCTGCTCAGAGCCCCGATCTGGCAGAGTTTCTGGCGCGAGGCTGCTCGGCCGGGGGCTCGCCTTGCCCAGACTTGCCTTGCTTTTAGGCTCCCTCCCCAGGAAGGAGCTGTCTGAGCGAGCCTGGGAGACGCCACTGGTGCCTTCCTTGCCTCAGCTCCAATCCTGCCTTGCCTTTGCACATAGGTGCCAGGCGTCGTTGGGGAGGGCTTAGGGGGTGGTGGGTTGCACACTGCCAAGGGCTTCAGCAGTGAGAGCTCTGTCAGAGGGAAGGGAAGGGCAACTGCAGGGCTCCTCCAGCGGTTTCTAGGCCGCCTAGAATCAGCGCCGCACCGAGAGCACCAGGCTCCCAGGGCCCCTGGCTGGGGTTTTCAGCCCCGCACACACGGAGGCTGATTCCTTGGGTGCCCAGAAAGTGTATGACAGACGTAGGTTCCCTAGCACTCTCCTCCCCAGCAGAGACATGTGCAGGTGGTTGGGGCCTGATCCTGCGTGTCTGGGTTCCTGCCCACAGCCCCAACTCAGGGGAAGCAGCCCCTGAGGCAAGACCTGCTGGAGGAGCCCTGCGCCCCCGCCTGATAGGCGAGTGCACAGCCAGCAGGGAAGCGAGCCTCCTCGGGGGAAGAGGAGGCAGCCCAGCCCCGTCAAGTTGAAAGCCCTGCTTGCACGGAGCTAAGTGCGCCTCCAGTACGGCAGAGCTCTAGCTCTGCTCAGAGCCCCGATCTGGCAGAGTTCCTGGCGCGAGGCTGCTCTGCCGGGGGCTAGCCTTGCCCAGACTTGCCTTGCTTTTAGGCTGCCTCTCCAGGAAGGAGCAGGCAGCAGGAGCCTGGGAGTCGCCACTGGCGCCTTTCTTGCCTCAGCTCCAATCCTGCCTTGCCTTTGCACTTAGGTCCCAGTCCTCCTTAAGGAGAGCTTAGGGGCTGGTGGGTTGCACACTGCCAAGGGCTCCAGCAGTGAGAATTCTGTCAGAGGGAAGGGAAGGGCAACTGCAGGGCTCCTCCAGCGGTTGCTTGGCCGCCCAGATTCAGCGCCACACGGAGAGCACCAGGCTCCCAGGGCCCCTGGCTGGGGTTTTCAGCCCCGCACACACGGAGGCTGATTCCTTGGGTGCCCAGAAAGTGTATGACAGACGTAGGTTCCCTAGCACTCTCCTCCCCAGCAGAGACATGTGCAGGTGTTTGGGGCCTGATCCTGCGTGTCTGGGTTCCTGCCCACAGCCCCAACTCAGGGGAAGCAGCCCCTGAGGCAAGACCTGCTGGAGGAGCCCTGCGCCCCCGCCTGATAGGCGAGTGCACAGCCAGCAGGGAAGCGAGCCTCCTCGGGGGAAGAGGAGGCAGCAAGTCCCCGTCAAGCTGAAATCCCTGCTTACACGAAGCTAAGTGCGACTCCAGTACGGCAGATCTCTAGCTCTGTTCAGAGGCCCGATCTGGCAGAGTTCCTGGCACCAAGATGCTCTGCCATAGGCGAGCCTTGCGCAGACTTGCCTTGCTTTAAGGCTCCCTCCCCAGGAAGGAGCAGGCTGTGTGAGGCTCGGAAACGCCACTGGCGCCTTCCTGGCTTCAGCTCTACCCCTGCCTTGCCTTTGCACTTAGGTCCCAAGCGTCCTTGAGGAGGGCTTAGGGGCTGGTGGGTTGCACACTGCCAAGGGCTCCAGCAGTGAAAGCTCTGTCAGAGGGAAGCGAAGGGCAACAGCAGGGCTCCTTCAGCGGTTCCTTGGCCGCCCAGACAAAGCTCCGCACGGAGAGCACCAGGTTCCAAGGGCCCCTGGCTGGGTTTTGCATCCCCACACTCCCAGAGGCTGACTCCGTGGGTGCCTAGAAAGTGTGTGAGAGACGTAGGTTCCCTAGCACTCTCCTCCCCAGCAGAGACATGTGCAGGTGGTTGGGGCCTTATCCTGCGTGTCTGGGTTCCCGCCCACAGCCTCAACTCAGGGGAAGCAGCCCCTGAGGCAAGACCTGCTGGAGGAGCCCTGCGCGCCCGCCTGATAGGCGAGAGCACAGCCAGCAGTGTAGCGAGCCTCCTCGGGAGAAGAGGAGGCAGCCGAGCCCAGTCAAGAGGAAAGCCCTGCTTGCACGGAGCTAAGTGGGCCTCCA
This sequence comes from Capra hircus, assembly GCF_001704415.2. Lineage (NCBI taxonomy): Eukaryota > Metazoa > Chordata > Mammalia > Artiodactyla > Bovidae > Capra > Capra hircus. Next base: position 11,766 of record NW_017214674.1, read on the forward strand.
GTACGGCAGAGCTCTAGCTCTGCTCAGAGCCCCGATCTGGCAGAGTTTCTGGCGCGAGGCTCGGCCGGGGGCTCGCCTTGCCCAGACTTGCCTTGCTTTTAGGCTCCCTCCCCAGGAAGGAGCTGTCTGAGCGAGCCTGGGAGACGCCACTGGTGCCTTCCTTGCCTCAGCTCCAATCCTGCCTTGCCTTTGCACATAGGTGCCAGGCGTCGTTGGGGAGGGCTTAGGGGGTGGTGGGTTGCACACTGCCAAGGGCTTCAGCAGTGAGAGCTCTGTCAGAGGGAAGGGAAGGGCAACTGCAGGGCTCCTCCAGCGGTTTCTAGGCCGCCTAGAATCAGCGCCGCACCGAGAGCACCAGGCTCCCAGGGCCCCTGGCTGGGGTTTTCAGCCCCGCACACACGGAGGCTGATTCCTTGGGTGCCCAGAAAGTGTATGACAGACGTAGGTTCCCTAGCACTCTCCTCCCCAGCAGAGACATGTGCAGGTGTTGGGGCCTGATCCTGCGTGTCTGGGTTCCTGCCCACAGCCCCAACTCAGGGGAAGCAGCCCCTGAGGCAAGACCTGCTGGAGGAGCCCTGCGCCCCCGCCTGATAGGCGAGTGCACAGCCAGCAGGGAAGCGAGCCTCCTCGGGGAAGAGGAGGCAGCCCAGCCCCGTCAAGTTGAAAGCCCTGCTTGCACGGAGCTAAGTGCGCCTCCAGTACGGCAGAGCTCTAGCTCTGCTCAGAGCCCCGATCTGGCAGAGTTCCTGGCGCGAGGCTGCTCTGCCGGGGGCTAGCCTTGCCCAGACTTGCCTTGCTTTTAGGCTGCCTCTCCAGGAAGGAGCAGGCAGCAGGAGCCTGGGAGTCGCCACTGGCGCCTTTCTTGCCTCAGCTCCAATCCTGCCTTGCCTTTGCACTTAGGTCCCAGTCCTCCTTAAGGAGAGCTTAGGGGCTGGTGGGTTGCACACTGCCAAGGGCTCCAGCAGTGAGAATTCTGTCAGAGGGAAGGGAAGGGCAACTGCAGGGCTCCTCCAGCGGTTGCTTGGCCGCCCAGATTCAGCGCCACACGGAGAGCACCAGGCTCCCAGGCCCCTGGCTGGGGTTTTCAGCCCCGCACACACGGAGGCTGATTCCTTGGGTGCCCAGAAAGTGTATGACAGACGTAGGTTCCCTAGCACTCTCCTCCCCAGCAGAGACATGTGCAGGTGTTTGGGGCCTGATCCTGCGTGTCTGGGTTCCTGCCCACAGCCCCAACTCAGGGGAAGCAGCCCCTGAGGCAAGACCTGCTGGAGGAGCCCTGCGCCCCCGCCTGATAGGCGAGTGCACAGCCAGCAGGGAAGCGAGCCTCCTCGGGGGAAGAGGAGGCAGCAAGTCCCCGTCAAGCTGAAATCCCTGCTTACACGAAGCTAAGTGCGACTCCAGTACGGCAGATCTCTAGCTCTGTTCAGAGGCCCGATCTGGCAGAGTTCCTGGCACCAAGATGCTCTGCCATAGGCGAGCCTTGCGCAGACTTGCCTTGCTTTAAGGCTCCCTCCCCAGGAAGGAGCAGGCTGTGTGAGGCTCGGAAACGCCACTGGCGCCTTCCTGGCTTCAGCTCTACCCCTGCCTTGCCTTTGCACTTAGGTCCCAAGCGTCCTTGAGGAGGGCTTAGGGGCTGGTGGGTTGCACACTGCCAAGGGCTCCAGCAGTGAAAGCTCTGTCAGAGGGAAGCGAAGGGCAACAGCAGGGCTCCTTCAGCGGTTCCTTGGCCGCCCAGACAAAGCTCCGCACGGAGAGCACCAGGTTCCAAGGGCCCCTGGCTGGGTTTTGCATCCCCACACTCCCAGAGGCTGACTCCGTGGGTGCCTAGAAAGTGTGTGAGAGACGTAGGTTCCCTAGCACTCTCCTCCCCAGCAGAGACATGTGCAGGTGGTTGGGGCCTTATCCTGCGTGTCTGGGTTCCCGCCCACAGCCTCAACTCAGGGGAAGCAGCCCCTGAGGCAAGACCTGCTGGAGGAGCCCTGCGCGCCCGCCTGATAGGCGAGAGCACAGCCAGCAGTGTAGCGAGCCTCCTCGGGAGAAGAGGAGGCAGCCGAGCCCAGTCAAGAGGAAAGCCCTGCTTGCACGGAGCTAAGTGGGCCTCCAGTACGGCAGAGCTCTAGCTCTGCTCAGAGCCCCGATCTGGCAGAGTTTCTGGCGCGAGGCTGCTCGGCCGGGGGCTCGCCTTGCCCAGACTTGCCTTGCTTTTAGGCTCCCTCCCCAGGAAGGAGCTGTCTGAGCGAGCCTGGGAGACGCCACTGGTGCCTTCCTTGCCTCAGCTCCAATCCTGCCTTGCCTTTGCACATAGGTGCCAGGCGTCGTTGGGGAGGGCTTAGGGGGTGGTGGGTTGCACACTGCCAAGGGCTTCAGCAGTGAGAGCTCTGTCAGAGGGAAGGGAAGGGCAACTGCAGGGCTCCTCCAGCGGTTTCTAGGCCGCCTAGAATCAGCGCCGCACCGAGAGCACCAGGCTCCCAGGGCCCCTGGCTGGGGTTTTCAGCCCCGCACACACGGAGGCTGATTCCTTGGGTGCCCAGAAAGTGTATGACAGACGTAGGTTCCCTAGCACTCTCCTCCCCAGCAGAGACATGTGCAGGTGGTTGGGGCCTGATCCTGCGTGTCTGGGTTCCTGCCCACAGCCCCAACTCAGGGGAAGCAGCCCCTGAGGCAAGACCTGCTGGAGGAGCCCTGCGCCCCCGCCTGATAGGCGAGTGCACAGCCAGCAGGGAAGCGAGCCTCC
>NW_017214675.1:0-14499 GCF_001704415.2 Capra hircus
TGGAAAACGTGCCTCGTGGGAAACCTCGAGCGAAAGCCACAGATCCTTGATCCACGCGAAGGAAGCGTGACACTGCTGCTACAGCTCGAGGGAAAGCGCACGTGCATGCCCCCTCGAGACGAGGACTGACTCCCCTGGGGAGACTCCAGTAGTAGCCCAAGATCCATGTCAGCACTGGAGAGGAATCCTCAGGTTCCTGCACCGACTCCACACAAGGTCTTAGGACCCGGCATCGACGGGACAGGAATCCCGAGAGGCCCCAAGCATCTCGCATGGGGACTGGCCTTTCCTGAGGCCACCACAGCGGGTCCCTGAGGTCCCCGTCGTAAGTCGAGAGCACCTGACGCAACTCGAGAAAATCCAGGACGTTCTCCCTCCAGGCGAGATGAGGCCCATTTCCGCTGAGGCGTCTCGAGGCTAATCACATCTAAATCTGGAACTTCCAAAGGGTCCTTCACACCCTTGCTGCAACTCAAGAAGTTCCCCGACATACCCGTCTCCACTAGAGAGGAAGCACGAGAGTCCCGCCCACATCCAAAGGAGCCCCGTTTCCACCTCTAGCTCGAGAGGAGGGATCCTTTCCCAGCGTGGTCGGGAAAGAATTCCCGTTTTCCGTTGCATCTCAACAGGAGGCGCTCTCCACAGGATAGGCGAGAGGACTCCAGGGTCGTGCCACCATTCCCAGAGTACCCTGGATGTCTCAGTCCATTCCAGGGAAAACTGTTTTCCGTGCACTGCCTCGACTTTCAAGCCGAGGATCGACTCACACCACGGTGGCACGTGGGACAGCCCTGTGGGAAAGCCTCGTGCGAAAGCCTCGAGGGAAAGCCACAGATCCCTTGATCCACGCGTAGGGAAGCATGACAATGCTGCTACGGCTCGGGAGGAAAGCGCACGTGCATGCCCCCACTCGAGACGGGACTGACTCCCCTGGGGAGACTGCAGAAGTACCCCAAGATCCATGTCAGCAGGGAGAGGAACCTCAGGTTCCGGCACCGACTCCACACAAGGGCTTAGGCCCCAGCATCGAAGGAGAGGAATCCCGAGAGGCCCCGAGCAACTCGCATGGCACTGGGTTTTTTCCTGAGGCACCAGAGCGGGTCCCTGAGGTCCCCGTCGTAAGTCGAGAGCACCTGCCGCAACTCGAGAAAATCCAGGAGGTTCTCCCTCCAGGCGAGATGAGGCCCATTTCCGCTGAGGCGTCTCCAGGATATCACCTAACCTCTGGAACTTCCAAAGGGTTCTTCACACCCTTTCTGCAACTCAAGAAGTTCCCCGACATACTGTCTCCACTCGAGAGGAAGCACGAGAGTCCCGCCCACATCCAGAGGGGCCCCGTTTCCGCCTGCTAGCTCGAGAGGAGGATCCTTTCCCTTCGTGGTCGGGAAAGAATTCCCGGCATTCCCGACCCATCTCAAGAGGAGGCTCTCTGTACAAGAAAGGCGAGAGGAACTCCAGGGTCGTGCCACCATTCCCAGAGTCCCCCAGATGTCTCAGTCCATTCCAGGGAAATCTGTTTTCCCTGCACTGCCTCGACTTTCAAGCCGAGGATCGACTCACAACATGGTGACAGGTGGGACAGCCCTGTGGAAAAGCGTGGGAAAGCCTCGTCGTGGAAAGCCTCGTGGGAAAGCCTCGAGGGAAAGACACAGATCCCTTGATCCACGTGAAGGGAAGTGCGACACTGCTGCTACAGCTCGGGAGGAAAGCGCACGTCCATGCCCCACTCGAGACGAGGACTGACTGCCCTGGGGAGAATCCAGAAGTACCCCCAAGATCCATGTCTGCACTGGAGAGGAATCCTCAGGTTCCGGCACTGAGTCCACACAAGGTCTTAGGCCCCAGGATCGACGGAAGAGGAATCCCGAGAGGCCCCCGAGCAACTCCCATGGGGACTGGCCTTTCCTGAGGCCACCAGAACGGATCCCTGAGGCCCCTTCGTAAGTCGAGAGCACCTGCCGCAACTCGAGAAAATCCAGGAGGTTCTCCCCTCCAGACGAGATGACGCCCATTTCCGCTGAGGCAAGTAGGGGGTAATCACACTTAAACTCTGGAACTTCCAAAGGGTCTTTCACACCCTTGCTGCAACTCAAGAAGTTCCCCGACATACCCGTCTCCACTCTAGAGGAATCTGAGAGTCCCGCCCATATCCAGAGTGGCCCCGTTTCCGCCTGCTAGCTCGAGAGGAGGGATCCTTTCCCTGCGTGGTCGGGAAAGAATTCCTAGCGTTCCCGTTGCATCTCAAGAGGAGGCGCTCTCCACAGGAAAGGCGAGAAGAACTCCCAGGATCAGGCCCCATTCCCAGAGTCCCCAAGATGTCTCAGTCCATTCCAGGGAAACCTGTTTTCCCTGCGCTGCCTCGACTTTCAAGCCGAGGATCGACTCACACCACGGTGGCACATGGGACAGCCCTGTGGGAAAGCCTCTTGGGAAAGCCACAGATCCCTTGATCCTCGCGAAGGGAAGCTTGACACTGCTACTACAGCTCGGGAGGAAAGCGCACGTGCATGCCCCCACTCGAGACGAGGACTGACTCCCCTGGGGAGACTCCAGAAGTACCCCAAGATCCATGTCAGCACTGGAGAGGAATCCTCAGGTTCCGGCACCGGACTCCACACAAAGTCTTATGCCGGGGTCCAGCCCCGGTGGATCCAGGGAATTCGAAGGGTGGACGGCGTTGGCGTGGAAAGCCTTGTTTATTTATTAATGTAAGATTACATTAGGAAACTATAGTGTAGTAAGAAGATTAAGTGGAGGAAGAGTGCTGAATAGCTTGGTTTACCGCGGACGGCCAATAAAATTCCAGACAAGGAATTTGCACCACCTACGTTGGGCCACCGGCGCCCGCTTGAATATCTAAGGGTGCCTCGCCTTAAGCTCCCTTTCGTGCGGGTCTTAACAGCCAGGCCAAGTAAGTAGACCTGGCGAGCCTCCGCACTCCAGGTGGAGATTCAGCCTGAAGTTATAGTAAAGAGCAGAGAGAAGGAAAGGTAGAGAAGAAGAAAGAGAGAGAAAGACACAGGGGGAGCCAGAGTCCCAAGAAACCAGGCTGAGAGACTAGTTCGAGAAGCTGGTCCGAGAAACTGGCCCCCGGCCCCTGGCCTCCTCTTTATTGATCAGAACGGTCTTTTATACTTTTGATAATACATGGAGATCAATGGATAACACAAAATTATGTAGTGTTCTCAACCCAGATTCTTTCTGTATATCATTTTGTATACAAAAGGTCTCAGGTAATTTACATTATCTTCTGGCCAAGAGGATTGTTAACACTTTTTGGCTCTCTTCCTTAATGAATGTTAATTTTGTTTCCCCTGAAGTGTTTTTCTTTAATCTGCATCTCCTTAAAGCACTAAAAGTTACATCTCTATAGAACAAAGGTGCAGTGGGTTATAACAAAGAAGGTACTTAACTCAAAGATCTAATGTTGCTAATACCAGGTCTACTACTTGTTTTTCACATACCAACTATATCTAAAAATAAAGGATATGAAAATTTGGCAGCAAGCATTGACCCAAAAAATGAAACTTTTAATCAGTCCTATTCTAAAGATTCTGACTCCTCAGAAGCTCCTGCATTCCTAGGATGTTTTAAGCTTCCTGTGCCTCCTGACGGTCAGGAGGCCTCAAACAATCACAAGCGCAGCTGTACGAGTTCTACAGGCAGGCTAGAAAGCCATCAGAGGGTTTTTGGATTGAAACACTCTTTCAAATGCAGAAGACTAACTCCCTGAATTGACTTTTTCCAGAAAAGGTCAGAAGAGTGAAAAAGCAGAGCACCAAAACCGGTAGATTTTTGTTGGGGTACATGCTTAAAAAATTTCCAGAGGGGTCCCTGAAGTCTGAGCACGCCTTGCGTATGTCAGCTTCCTTCCTCATAACCTTGTCACGGGCGGGCTTCCTCACACTGGCTCCCGGCAGCCTTAGGCCCCGGCATCGACGGGAGAGGAATCCCGAGAGGCCCCGAGCAACTCGCTTGGGGACTGGCCTTTCCTGAGACCACCATAGCGGGTCCGTGAGGTCCCCGTCGTAAGTCGAGAGCACCTGCCGCAACTCGAGAAACTCCAGGAGGTTCTCCCCTCCAGGCGAGATGAGGCCCATTTCCGCTGAGGCATCTCGAGGCTAATCACACCTAACCTCTGGAACTTACAAAGGGTCTTTCACACCCTTGCTGCAACTCAAGAAGTTCCCCGACATACCCATCTCCACTCGAGAGGAATCACGAGAGTCCCGCCCTCATCCAGAGGAGTCCCGTTTCCGCCTCCCAGCTGGAGAGGAGGGATCCTTCACCTGCGTGGTCGGAAAGAATTCCCGGCATTTCCGTGGCATCTCAAGAGGAGGCGCTCTCCACAGGAAAGGGGAGAGGAACTCCAGGGTAGTGCCACCATTCACAGAGTCCCCAGAGTCTCAGTCCATTCCAGGAAGCCTGTTTCCCTGCACTGCCTCGACTTTCAACCGAGGATCGAATCACACCACGGTGCACGTGGGACATCACTGGGGAAAGCCTCGTTGGAAAGCCTGTGGAAAGGTGGGGAAAGCCTCGAGGGAAAGCCACAGATACCTTTGATCCACCACGAAGGAAGCGTGACACTGCTGCTACAGCTCGGGAGGAAAAGCGCACGTGCATGCCCCACTCGAGACGAGACTGACTCCCCGGGGAGACTCAGAAGTACCCAAGATCCATTGTCAGCACTGCAGAGGAATCCTCAGGTTCCGCACCGATCCACACAAGTCTTATGCCTGGCATCGACGGAGAGGAACCCGAGAGGGCCCCGAGCAACTCGCATGGGGACTGGTCTTCCTGAGGCCACCAGAGCGGGTCCCTGAGTCCCTGTCGTAATCGAGAGCACCTGCGCAACTCGAGAAAATCCAGGAGGTTCTCCCTCCAGGCGAGATGAGGCCCATTTCCTCTGAGGCCTCGGTAATCACACCTAACCTGGAACTTCCAAAGGGTCCTTCACACCCTTGCTGCAACTCAAGAAGTTCCCGACATACCCGTCTCCACTCGAGAGGAAGCCGAGAGTCCCGCCCACATCCAGAGGAGCCCCGTTTCCGCCTCCTAGCTCGAGAGGAGGTATCCTTTCCCTGCGTGGTGGGGAAAGAATTCCCGGCGTTCCCGTCGCATCTCAAGAGGAGGCGCTCTCCACAGGAAAGGCGAGAGGAACTCCAGGGTCGGCCCCATTCCCAGAGTCCCCCAGATGTCTCAGTCCATTCCAGGGAAACCTGTTTTCCCTGCACTGCCTCGACTTTCAAGCCGAGGATCGACTCACACCGTGGCACGTGGACAGCCCTGTGGGAAAGCCCGTGGGAAAGCCTCGTGGGAAAACCTCGAGGAAAGCCACAGATCCTTTTGATCCACGCGAAAGGAAGCGTGACACTGCTGCTACAGCTCGGGAGGAAAGCGCACGTGCATGCCCCCACTCGAGACGAGGACTGACTCCCCTGGGGAGACTCCAGAAGTACCCAAGATCCATGTCAGCACTGGAGAGGAATCCTCAGGTTCCGCACCGACTCCACACAAGGTCTTAGGCCCGGCATCGACGGGACAGGAATCCCGAGAGGCCCCAAGCAACTCGCATGGGGACTGGCCTTTCCTGAGGCCACCACAGCGGGTCCCTGAGGTCCCCGTCGTAAGTCGAGAGCACCTGCGCAACTCGAGAAAATCCAGGAGTTCTCCCCCTCCAGGCGAGATGAGGCCCATTTCCGCTGAGGCGTCTCGAGGCTAATCACACTAAATCTGGAACTTCCAAAGGGTCCTTCACACCCTTGCTGCAACTCAAGAAGTTCCCCGACATACCCGTCTCCACTCGAGAGGAAGCACGAGAGTTCCGCCCACATCCAAGGAGCCCCGTTTCCCTCCTAGCTCGAGAGGAGGGATCCTTTCCCAGCGTGGTCGGGAAAGAATTCCCGGCGTTTCCGTTGCATCTCAACAGGAGGCGCTCTCCACAGGAAGGCGAGAGGAACTCCAGGGTCGTGCCACCATTCCCAGAGTACCCTGGATGTCTCAGTCCATTCCAGGGAAACTGTTTTCCGTGCACTGCCTCGACTTTCAAGCCGAGGATCGACTCACACCACGGTGGCACGTGGGACAGCCCTGTGGGAAAGCCTCGTGCGAAAGCCTCGAGGGAAAGCCACAGATCCCTTGATCCACGCGTAGGGAAGCATGACAATGCTGCTACGGCTCGGGAGGAAAGCGCACGTGCATGCCCCACTCGAGACGGGACTGACTCCCCTGGGGAGACTGCAGAAGTACCCCAAGATCCATGTCAGCAGGGAGAGGAATCAGGTTCCGGCACCGACTCCACACAAGGGCTTAGGCCCCAGCATCGAAGTGAGAGGAATCCCGAGAGGCCCCCGAGCAACTCGCATGGCACTGGGTTTTCCTGAGGCCACCAGAGCGGGTCCCTGAGGTCCCCGTCGTAAGTCGAGAGCACCTGCCGCAAATCGAGAAAATCCAGGAGGTTCTCCCCCTCCAGGCGAGATGAGGCCCATTTCCGCTGAGGCGTCTCCAGGATATTCACCTAACCTCTGGAACTTCCAAAGGGTTCTTCACACCCTTTCTGCAACTCAAGAAGTTCCCCGACATACTGTCTCCACTCGAGAGGAAGCACGAGAGTCCCGCCCACATCCAGAGGGCCCCCGTTTCCGCCTGCTAGCTCGAGAGGAGGGATCCTTTCCCTTCGTGGTCGGGAAAGAATTCCCGGCATTCCCGACCCATCTTAAGAGGAGGCTCTCTGTACAAGAAAGGCGAGAGGAACTCCAGGGTCGTGCCACCATTCCCAGAGTCCCCAGATGTCTCAGTCCATTCCAGGGAAATCTGTTTTCCCTGCACTGCCTCGACTTTCAAGCCGAGGATCGACTCACAACATGGTGACAGGTGGGACAGCCCTGTGGAAACCTCGTGGGAAAGCCTCTTGGGAAAGCCTCGAGGGAAAGCCTCGTGGGAAAGCAAAGCCTCGAGGGAAAGACACAGATCCCTTGATCCACGTGAAGGGAAGTGCGACACTGCTGCTACAGCTCGGGAGGAAAGCGCACGTCCATGCCCTACTCGAGACGAGGACTGACTGCCCTGGGGAGAATCCAGAAGTACCCCCAAGATCCATGTCTGCACTGGAGAGGAATCCTCAGGTTCCGGCACTGAGTCCACACAAGGTCTTAGGCCCCAGGATCGACGGAAGAGGAATCCCGAGAGGCCCCCGAGCAACTCCCATGGGGACTGGCCTTTCCTGAGGCCACCAGAACGGATCCCTGAGGCCCCTTCGTAAGTCGAGAGCACCTGCCGCAACTCGAGAAAATCCAGGAGGTTCTCCCCTCCAGACGAGATGACGCCATTTCCGCTGAGGCAAGTAGGGGGTAATCACACTTAAACTCTGGAACTTCCAAAGGGTCTTCACACCCTTGCTGCAACTCAGAAGTTCCCCGACATACCCGTCTCCACTCTAGAGGAATCTGAGATCCCGCCCATATCCAGAGTGGCCCGTTTCCGCCTGCTAGCTCGAGAGGAGGGATCCTTTCCCTGCGTGGTCGGGAAAGAATTCCTAGCGTTCCCGTTGCATCTCAAGAGGAGGCGCTCTCCACAGGAAAGGCGAGAAGAACTCCAGGATCAGGCCCCATTCCCAGAGTCCCCAAGATGTCTCAGTCCATTCCAGGGAAACCTGTTTTCCCTGCGCTGCCTCGACTTTCCAAGCCGAGGATCGACTCACACCACGGTGGCACATGGGACAGCCCTGTGGGAAAGCCTCGTGGGAAAGCCACAGATCCCTTGATCCTCGCGAAGGGAAGCGTGACACTGCTACTACAGCTCGGGAGGAAAGCGCACGTGCATGCCCCCACTCGAGACGAGGACTGACTCCCCTGGGGAGACTCCAGAAGTACCCCAAGATCCATGTCAGCACTGGAGAGGAATCCTCAGGTTCCGGCACCGACTCCACACAAAGTCTTATGCCGGGGTCCAGCCCCGGTGGATCCAGGGAATTCGAAGGGTGGACGGCGTTGGCGTGGAAAGCCTTGTTTATTTATTAATGTAAGATTACATTAGGAAACTATAGTGTAGTAAGAAGATTAAGTGGAGGAAGAGTGCTGAATAGCTTGGTTTACGCGGACGGCCAATAAAATTCCAGACAAGGAATTTGCACCACCTACGTTGGGCCACCGGCGCCCGCTTGAATATCTAAGGGTGCCTCGCCTTAAGCTCCCTTTCGTGCGGGTCTTAACACCAGGCCAAGTAAGTAGACCTGGCGAGCCTCCGCACTCCAGGTGGAGATTCAGCCTGAAGTTATAGTAAAGAGCAAGAGAGAGGAAAGGTAGAGAAGAAGAAAGAGAGAGAAAGACACAGGGGGAGCCAGAGTCCCAAGAAAACCAGGCTGAGAGACTAGTTCGAGAAGCTGGTCAAGAAACTGGCCCCCGGCCCCTGGCCTCCTCTTTATTGATCAGAAGGTCTTTTATACTTTTGATAATACATGGAGATCAATGGATAACACAAAATTATGTAGTGTTCTCAACCCAGATTCTTTCTGTATATCATTTTGTATACAAAAGGTCTCAGGTAATTACATTATCTTCTGGCCAAGAGGATTGTTAACACTTTTTGGCTCTCTTCCTTAATGAATGTTAATTTTGTTTCCCTGAAGTGTTTTTCTTTAATCTGCATCTCCTTAAAGCACTAAAGTTACATCTCTATAGAACAAAGGTGCAGTGGTTATAACAAAGAAGGTACTTAACTCAAAGATCTAATGTTGCTAATACCAGGTCTACTACTTGTTTTTCACATACCAACTATATCTAAAAATAAAGGATATGAAAATTGGCAGCAAGCATTGACCCAAAAAATGAAACTTTTAATCAGTCCTATTCTAAAGATTCTGACTCCTCAGAAGCTCCTGCATTCCTAGGATGTTTTAAGCTTCCTGTGCCTCCTGCGGTCAGGAGGCCTCAAACAATCACAAGCGCAGCTGTACGAGTTCTACAGCAGGCTAGAAAGCCATCAGAGGTTTTTGGATTGAAACACTCTTTCAAATGCAGAAGACTAACGCCCTGAATTGACTTTTTCCAGAAAAGGTCAGAAGAGTGAAAAAGCAGAGCACAAAAAACCGGTAGATTTTTGTTGGGGTACATGCTTAAAAATTTCCAGAGGGGTCCCTGAAGTCTGAGCACGCCTTGCGTATGTCAGCTTCCTTCCTCATAACCTTGTCACGGCGGGCTTCCTCACACTGGCTCCCGGCAGCCTTAGCCCCGCATCGACGGGAGAGGAATCCCGAGAGGCCCCGAGCAACTCGCTTGGGGACTGGCCTTTCCTGAGACCACCATAGCGGGTCCGTGAGGTCCCCGTCGTAAGTCGAGAGCACCTGCCGCAACTCGAGAAAACTCCAGGAGGTTCTCCCCTCCAGGCGAGATGAGGCCCATTTCCGCTGAGGCATCTCGAGGCTAATCACACCTAACCTCTGGAACTTACAAAGGGTCTTTCACACCCTTGCTGCAACTCAAGAAGTTCCCCGACATACCCATCTCCACTCGAGAGGAATCACGAGAGTCCCGCCCTCATCCAGAGGAGTCCCGTTTCCGCCTCCCAGCTGGAGAGGAGGGATCCTTCCCTGCGTGTCGGGAAAGAATTCCCGGCATTTCCGTGGCATCTCAAGAGGAGGCCGCTCTCCACAGGAAAGGGGAGAGGAACTCCAGGGTAGTGCCACCATTCACAGAGTCCCCCAGATGTCTCAGTCCATTCCAGGAAGCCTGTTTCCCTGGCACTGCCTCGACTTTCAAACCGAGATCGAATGACACCCACGGTGGCACGTGGGACATCACTGGGGGAAAGCCTCGTTGGAAAGCCTGGTGGGAAAGGGTCGTGGGAAAGCCTCATGGAAAGCCTCGAGGGAATGCCATAGATCCTATGACCCACGGGAAGGTAAGCGTGACACTGCTGCTACAGCTCGGGAGGAAAGCTCACGTGCATAACCCCACTGGAGACGAGGACTCACTCCCCTGGGGAGACTTCAGAAGTACCCCAAGAGCGATGTCAGCACTGCAGAGGAATTCTCAGTTTCCGACACCGACTCCACACAAGGTCTTAGGGCCCGGCATCGATGGGAGAGGAATCCCGAGCGGCAGCAATCGCATGGGGACTGGCCTTTCCTGAGGCCACCAGAGCGGGTCCCTGAGGTCCCTGTCGTAAGTCGAGAGCACCTGCCGCAACTCGAGAAAATCCAGGAGGTTCTGCCCTCCAGGCGAGATGAGGCCCATTTCGCTGAGGCGTCTCGAGGCTAATCACACCTAATCTCTGGAACTTCCAAAGGGTCCTTCACACCCTTGCTGCAACTCAAGAATTTCCACGACATACCCGTCTCCACTCGAGAGGAAGAACAAGAGCTCCGCTCACATCCAGAGGATCCCCGTGTCCGCCTCGTAGCTCGAGAGGAGGGATCCTTTCCCTGTGTGGTTGGGAATGAATTCCCGGCATTCCCGTCGCATCTCAAGATGAGGCGCTCTCCACAGGAAAGGCGAGAGGAACTCAAGGGTCGTGCCACCATTCGCAGAGTCCCCCAGATGTCTCAGTCCATTCCAGGGAAACCTGTTTTCCCTGCACTGCCGTGACTTTCTAGCCGAGGATCGACTCACACCACGGTGGCACGTGGGACAGCCCTGTGGGAAAGCCTCGTGGGAAAGTCCTGGGAAAGCCAAAGGGAAAGCCACAGATCCCTTGATCCACGCGAAGGGAAGCGTGACACTGCTGCTACAGCTCTGGAGGAAATCCCACGTGCATGCCCCCACTAGAGACTACGACTGACTCCCCTGGGGACTCCAGAAGTACCCCAAAATCCATGTCAGCACTGGAGAGGAATCCTCAAGTTCCGGCACCGAAATCACACAAGGTCGTAGGCCCCAGCATCGACGGGAGAGGAATCCCGAGAGGCCCTGAGCAACTCGCATGTGGACTGGCCTTTCCTGAGTCCACCAGAGCGGGTCCCTGAGGTCCCCGTCATAAGTCGAGAGCACCTGCCGCAACTCGAGAAAATCCAGGAGGTTCTCTCCTCCAGGCAAGATGAGGCCCATTACCGCTGAGACGTCTCGAGGCTAATCCCACCTAACCTATGGAACTTACAAAGGGTCCTTCACACCCTTGCTGCAACTCAAGAAGCTCCCCCATATACCCGTCTCCACTCGAGAGGAAGCCGAGAGTCCCGCCCACATCCAGAGGAGCCCCGTTACTGCCTCCTAGCTCGAGAGGAGGGATCCTTTCACTGAGTGGTCGGTCAAGTATTCCGGAGTTCCCGTCTCATCTCAAGAGGAGGCGCTCTCCACAGGAAAGGCGAGAGGAACTCCAGATTCGTGCACCCATTCCCAGAGGCCCCCCAGATGTCTCAGTCCATTCCATGGAAACCTGTTTCTCCTGCACTGCCTCGACTTTCTAGCCTAGGATCGACACGCAACACGGTGACTCGTGGGACAGCCCTGTGGAAAAGCCACGTGGGAAAGCCTCGTGGGAAAACCTCTTGGCAAAGCCTCGAGGGAAAGCCACAGATCGTTTATCCATGCGAAGGGAAGCGTGACACTGCTGCTACAGCTCGGGAGGAAAGCGCACGAGCATGCCACACTCGAGTAGATGACTGACTGCCCTGAGAGACTCCAGAAGTTCCCCAAGATCCATGTCAGCACTGGAGAGGAATCCTCAGGTTCCAGCACCGACTCCACACAAGATCTTAGGCCCCGGCATCGACGGAGAGGAATCCCGAGAGGCCCGCGAGCAACTCGCATGGGGACTGGCCTTTCCTGAGACCACCAGAGCGGGTCCCTGAGGTCCCCGTCGTAAGTCGAGAGCACCTGCCGCAACTCGAGAAAATCCAGGAGGTTCTCCCCTCCAGGGAGATGAGGCCCATTTCCGCTGAGGTTCTCGAGGCTAATCACACCTAACTGGAACTTCCAAAGGGTCCTTCACACCCTTGCTGCAACTCAAGAAGTTCCCCGACATACCCGTCTCCACTCGAGAGGAAGCACGAGAGTCCGCCCACATCCAGAGGAGCCCCGTTTCCGCCTCCTAGCTCGAGAGGAGGATCCTTTCCCTGCGTGGTCGGGAAAGAATTCCCGGCGTTCCCGTCGCATCTCAAGAGGAGGCGCGCTCCAGAGGAAAGGCGAGAGGAACTCCAGGGTCGTGCCACCATTCCCAGAGTCCCCTGGATGTCTCAGTCCATTCCAGGGAAACCTGTTTTCCCTGCACTGCCTCGACTTTCAAGCCGAGGATCGACTCACACCACGTGGCATGTGGGCAGCCCTGTGGGAAAGCCTCGTGGGAAAGCCAAAAAAGCCACCACAGATCCCTTTTTCCACGGGAAGGGAGCGTTACACTGCTGCTACAGCTCGGGAGGAAAGTGCACTTGCATGCCCCCTCGAGACGAGGACTGACTCCCCTGGGGAGACTCCAGACCCCAAGATCCATGTCAGCACTGGAGAGGAATCCTCAGGTTCCGGCACCGACTCCACACAAGGTCTTAGGCCCTGGCATCGACGGAGAGGAATCCCGAGAGGCCCCCGAGCAACTCGCATGGGACTGGCCTTTCCTGAGGCACCAGAGCGGTTCCCTGAGGTCCCGTCGTAAGTCGAGAGCACCTGCCGCAACTCGAGAAAATCCAGGAGGTTCTCCCCTCCAGGCGACATGAGGCCCATTTCCGCTGAGGTATCTCGAGGCTAATCACACTTACCTAAGGAACTTCCAAAGGGTCCTTCACACCCTTGCTGCAACTCAAGAAGTTCCCTGATATACCCGTCTCCACTCGAGAGGAAGCACGAGAGTCCCGCCACATCCAGAGGAGCCCCGTTTCCACCTCCTAGCTCGAGAGGAGGGATCCTTTCCCTGCGTGGTGGGAAAGAATTCGGCGTTCCCGTCGCATCTCAAGAGGAGGCGCTCTCCACAGGAAAGGCGAGAGGAACTCCAGGGTCGTGCCACCATTCCAGAGTCCCCCAGATGTCTCAGTCCATTCCAGGGAACCTGTTTTCCCTGCACTGCCTCGACTTTCAAGCCGAGGATCGACTCACACCACGTGGCACGTGGGGCAGCCCTGTGGGAAAGCCTCGTGGGGAAAGCCTCCAGGGAAAGCCACAGATCCCTTGATCCACGCGAAGGGAAGCGTGACACTGCTGCTACAGCTCGGGAGGAAAGCGCACGTGCATGCCCCACTCGAGACGAGGACTGACCCCTGGGGGAGACTCCAGAAGTACCCCAAGATCCATGTCAGCACTGGAGAGGAATCCTCAGGTTCCGGCACCGACTCCACACAAGGTCTTAGGCCCCGCATCGACGTGAGAGGAATCCCGAGAGGCCCCGAGCAACTCGCATGGGACTGGCCTTTCCTGAGGCCACCGAGCGGGTCCCTGAGGTCCCGTCGTAAGTCGAGAGCACCTGCCGCAACTCGAGAAAATCCAGGAGGTTCTCCCTCCAGGCGAGATGAGGCCCATTTCCTGAGGTATCTCGAGGCTAATCACACCTACCTCTGGAACTTCCAAAGGGTCCTTCACACCCTTGCTGCAACTCAAGAAGTTCCCGACATACCCGTCTCCACTCGAAGGAAGCACGAGAGTCCCGCCCCACATCCAGAGGAGCCCCCGTTTCCGCCTCCTAGCTCGAGAGGAGGGATCCTTTCCCTGCGTGGTCGGGAAAGAATTCCCGTTTCCCGTCGCATCTCAAGAGGAGGCGCTCTCCAGGAAAGGCGAGAGGAACTCCAGGGTCGTGCCACCATTCCAGAGTCCCCCAGATGTCTCAGTCCATTCCAGGGAAACCTGTTTTCCCTGCACTGCCTCGACTTTCAAGCCGAGGATCGACTCACACCACGGTGGCACGTGGGACAGCCCTGTGGGAAAGCCTCGTGGGGAAAGCCTCGTGGGAAAGCCTCGAGGGAAAGCACAGATCCCTTGTCCACGCGAAGGGAAGCGTGACACTGCTGCTAAGCTCGGGAGGAAAAGCGCACGTGCATGCCCCAACTCGAGACGAGGACTGACTCCCCCCTGGGGAGACTCCAGAAGTACCCCAAGATCCATGTCAGCACTGGAGAGGAATCCTCAGGTTCCGGCACCGACTCCCACAAGGTCTTAGGCCCCGGCATCGAAGGGAGAGGAATCCCGAGAGGCCCGAGCAACTCGCATGGGGACTGGCCTTTCCTGAGGCCACCAGCGGGTCCCTGAGGTCCCCGTCGTAAGTCGAGAGCACCTGCCGCAACTCGAGAAAATCCAGGAGGTTCTCCCTCCAGGCGAGATGAGGCCCATTTCCGCTGAGGCGTCTCGAGGCTAATCACACCTAACCTCTGGAACTTCCAAAGGGTCCTTCACACCCTTGCTGCAACTCAAGAAGTTCCCCGACATACCCGTCTCCACTCGAGAGGAAGCACGAGAGTCCGCCCACATCCAGAGCAACCCCGTTTCCGCCTCCTAGCTTGAGAGGAGGGAGCCTTTCCCTGCGTGGTCGGGCAAAGAATTCCCGGCATTTCCGTCGCAATCTCCAAGAGGAAGGCTCTCTCAA
>NW_017214676.1:0-14496 GCF_001704415.2 Capra hircus
CGGAAACGTTGGGAATTCTTTCCCGAAAGAAGCAGGGAAGGATCCCTCATCTCGATATTGGAGGCGGAAACGGAGCTCCTCAGGAGGAGGCCGGACCCTCGTGCTTCCTCTGGAGTGGAGACAGGTATATCGGGAACCTCCTGAGTTGTAGCAAGGGTGTGTAGGACTCTTTGGAAGTTCCAGAGTTTAGGTGTGATTACTCTCGAGACTCCGCAGAGAAAATGGGCCTCATCTCGACTGGAGTAGAGAACCTCCCGGATTTTCTCGAGTTGGGGCAGGTGCTCTCAACATAAGACCGTGACCTCAGGGACAGTGTAGCAGATGTGTCACGCTTCCCTTCCCGGGGATCAAGGATCTGTGGCTTTCCCACGAGGCTTTCCCAAGGGCTGTCCCACGTGCCACCATGGTGTGAGTGGATCCTCGGCGTGAAAGTCGAGCATTGCGGGGAAAACAGGTTCCTCTGAAATGGACTGAGATATGTGGGGGACTCTTGGAATGGTGGCACGACCCTGGAGTTCTCTCGCCTTTCCTATTGAGAGCCCTTCCTCTTGAGAGGCCACGGAATGCTGAAAAATCTTTCTTGACTAAGAAGGATAGGATCCCTCATCTCGAGCTACCAGGCGGAAAAGGGGTTCCTCCTGGATGTGGGCGGGACTCTCGTGCTTCCTCTCGAGTGGAGACGGGTATGTCGGGGAACTTCTTGAGTTGCAGCAGGACCCTTTTGAATTTCCAAAGTTTAGGTGTGATGAGCCTCCAGACGGCCTCAGAGGAAATGGGCCTCATCTCGCCTGGAGCGGGAGACCTCCTGGATTTTCTAGAGTTGGCAGGTCTCTCGAGTTACGACGGGGACCTCAGGAACCCGCTCTGGTGTCCTTAGGAAAGGCCAGTCCCATGGGAGTTGCACGGGGCCTTTCGGGATTCCTCTCCGTCGATGTCGGGGCCTAAGACCTTGTGTGGAGTCGGGGCTAAACCTGAGGATTCCTCTCCAGTGCTGACATGGATCTTGGGGTACTTCTGGAGTCTCTCCTGGGAGTCAGTGCTCATCTGGTGTGGGGGCATGCACGTGAGCTTTCCTCACGAACTGTAGCAGCAGTGTCACACTTCCCGTGCGGGGATCAAGGGATCAGTGGCTTTCCCTCGAGGCTTTCCACGAGGCTTTCCACGAGGCTTTCCACGAGGCTTTCCCACAGGGCTGTTCCACGTGCCACCGTGGTGTGAGTCGATCCTCGGCTTGAAAGTCGAGGCAGTGCAGGGAAAACAGGTTTCCCTGGAATGGACTGAGACATCTGGGGGACTCTGGTAATGGTGGCACGACCTGGAGTTCCTCTTGCCTTTCCTGTGGAGAGCAGCCTCATCTTGAGATGCGACGGGAACGCGGAATTCTTTCCAGACCACGCAGGGAAAGGATCCCTCCTCTCCAGCTAGGAGGCGGAAACGGGGCTCCTCTGGATGTGGGCGGACTCTCGCGCTTCCTCTCCAGTGGAGACGGGTATATCGGGGAACTTCTTGAGTTGCAGCAAGGGTGTGAAGGACCCTTTGGAAGTTCAAGAGGTTAGGTGTGATAAGCCTCGAGACGCCTCAGCTGAAATGGCCTCATCTCGCCTGGAGGGGAGAACCTCCTGGATTTTCTCGAGTTGTGGCAGGTGCTCTTGACGTTAGACAGGGGACCTCAGGGACCCGCTCTGGTGGCCCTCAGGAAAGGCCAGTCCCCCTGCGAGTTGCTTGGGGTCCTCTCGGGATTTCCTCTCCCCGTCGATGCGGGGCCTAAGACCTTGTGTGGAGTCGGTGCCGTGAACCTTGAGGTTTCCTCTCCAGTGCTGATATGGATCTGCTGTACTTCTGGAGTCTCCCCAGGGGAGTCAGTCCTCGTCTCGAGTGGGGGCTTGCACGTGCGCTTTCCTCCCGAGCTGTAGCAGCAGTGTCACGCTTCCCTTCGCGTGGATCAAGGGATCTGTGGCTTTCCCTCGAGGCATTCCCCACGAGGCTTTCCCACGAGGCTTTCCCACAGGGCTGTCCCATGTGCCACTGTGGTGTGATTCGATCCTCGGCCTTGAAAGTCTGAGGCAGTGCAGGGAAAACAGGTTTCCCTGGAGTGGACTGAGACATCTGGGGGACTCTGGGAATGGTGGCACGACCCTGGAGTTCCTCTCGCCTTTCCTGTGGAGAGCGCCCCCTCTTGAGCTGCTATGGCAAGTCCGGGAATTCCATTCCCGACCACGCAGGGAAAGGATCCCTCCTCTCGAGTTATGAGGCGGAAACGGGGCTCCTCTGGATGTGGGCGGGGCTCTCGTGCTTCCTCTCGAGTGGAGACGGGTATGTCGGGGAACTTCTTGAGTTGAAGCAAGGGTGTGAAGGACCCTTTGGAAGTTCCTGATGTTAGGTGTGATTAGCCTACAGACGCCTCAGGGGAAATGGGCCTCATCTCGCCTGGAGGGAAAACCCTCCTGGATTTTCTCGAGTTGCGGCACGTGCTCTCGATTTACGATGGGTACCTCAGGGACCCGCTCCTGGTGGCCTTCAAAAAAGGCCAGACCCCATGCGAGTTTCTCAGGGGCCTCACGGGATTCATCTCCCGTCAATGCCGGGGCCTTAGACTTGTGTGGAGCTTGATGCCGGAACCTGAGGATTCCTGTCCAGTGCTGACATGGATCTTGGGGTACTTCTGGAGTCTCCCCAGGGGAGTCAGACCTCGTCTCGAGTGGGGGCATGCATATGCGAATTCCTCACCGAGCTGAAGCAGCAGTGTCAGGTTTCCCTTCGCGTGGATCAAGGATATGTGGCTTTCCCTCGAGGCTTTCCCACGAGGCTTTCCCACGAGGCTTTCCCACAGTGCTGTCCCACATGCCACCGTGGTGTGAGTCTATGCTCGGCTTGAAAGTCGAGCAGTGCAGGGAAAACAGGTTTCCCTGGAATTGACTGAGACATCTTGGGGACTCTGGGAATGGTGGCACGAACCTGGAGCTCCTCTCGCTTTCCTGTAGAGAGCACCTCCTCTTGAGATTCGAAGGGAACGCGCGGAATTCTTTCCCGACCACGCAGGGAAAGGATGCCTCTTCTCGAGCTAGGAGTCGGAAACGGGGCTCCTCTGGATGTGCGCGGGACTCTCGTGCATCCTCTCGAGTGGAGACGGGTATGTCGGGGAACTTCTTGAGTTGAAGCAAGGGTGTGAAGGACCCTTTGGAAGTTCCAGATGTTAGGTGTGATAAGCCTCGAGACGCCTCAGTGGAAATCGGCCTCATCTCGCCTGGAGGGGAGACCCTCCTGGATATTCTCGAGTTGCGGCAGGTGCTCTCGACTTACGACAGGGACCTCTGGGACCCCGCTCTGGTGGCTTCAAGAAAGGCCAGTCCCCATGTGAGTTGCTCGGGGCCCTCTCGGAATTCCTCTCCCGTCGATGCCGGCGCCTAAGTTCTTGTGTGGGGTCGGTGGCGGAACCTGAGCGTTCCTCTCCAGTGCTGACATGGATCTTGGGGTATTTCTGGAGTCTCTCCAGGGGAGTGAGTCCTCGTGCCGACTGGGGCCATGCACGTGAGCTTTCCTCCCGAGCTGTAACAACAGTGTGGCGCTTACCTTCGCGTGGATCAAGGGATCTGTGGCTTTCCCTCGAGGCTTTCCCACGAGGCATTCCCACAGGGCATTCCCACGAAGCTTCCCCACAGGGCTGTCCCACGTGCCACCGTGGTGTGAGTCGATCCTCGGCTTGAAAGTCGAGGCAGTGCAGGGAAAACAGGTTTCCCTTGAATGGCCTGCGAAATCAGGGGGACTCTGGGAATGGGGCCTGATCCTGGAGTTCCTCTCGTCTTTCCTGTGGAGAGCGCCTCCTCTTGAGATGCGATGGGAACGCTAGGAATTCTTTCCCGACCACGCAGGGAAAGGATCCCTCCTCTCGAGCTAGCAGTCGGAAACGGGGCCACTCTGGAATTGGGCGGGACTCTCGTGTTACTCTTGAGTGGAGACCGGTATGTCGGGGAACTTCTTCAGTTGCAGCAAGGGTGTTAATTACCCTTTGGAAGTTCCAGAAATTAGGTGTGATTAGCTTCGAGACTCCTCAGCGGAAATGGGCCTCATCTCGCCTGGAGGGGAGAACCTCCTGGATTTTCTCGAGTTGCGGCAGGTGCTCTCGACTTACGACGAGGGCCTAGGGACCCACTCTGGTGGCCTCAGGAAAGGCCAGTCCCCATGTGAGTAGCTCGGGGGCCTCTCGGGATGCCTCTCTCGTCGATGCTGGGGCCTAAGCCCTTGTGTGGACTCAGTGCCAGAACCTGAGGATTCCTCTCCAGTGCCCACATGGATCTTTGGGTACTTGTGGAGTCTCCCCAGGGGAGTCAGTCCTCGTCTCGAGAGGGGGCATGCACGTGCGATTTCCTCCCGAACTGTAGCAGCAGTGTCACACTTCCCTTCCCGAGAATCAAGGGGTCTGTGTCTTTCCCTCGAGGCTTTCCCACGAAGTTTTCCCACGAGGCTTTCCCACAGGGCTGTGCCACGTGCCATTGTGGTGTGAGTCGATCCTTGGCTTGAAAGTCGAGGCAGTGCAGGGAATACAGGTTTTCCTGGAATGGACGGAGACATCTGGGGGACTCTGGGAATGGAGGCACGACCCTGAAGTTCCTCTCGCCTTTCCTCTGGAGAGCGCCACTTCTTGAGATGCGACGGGAACGCTGCGAATTCTTTCCCGACCACGCAGGGAAAGGATCAAACCTCTCGAGCGAAGAGGTGGAAACGGGGCTCCTCTGGATGTGGGCGGGACTCTCGTGCTTCCTCTCGAGTGGAGACGGGTATGTCGGGGAACTTCTTGAGTTGCAGCAAGGGTGTGAAGGACCCTTTGGAAGTTCCAGATGTTAGATGTGATTAGACTCGAGACGCATCAGCGGAAATGGGCCTCATCTCGCCTGGAGGGGAGAACCTCCTGGATTTTCTCGAGTTCCGGCAGGTGCTCTCGACTTACGACGGGGCCCTCAGGGACCCGCTGTGGTGGCCTCAGGAAAGGCCAATCCCCATGCGTGTTGCTCGGGGGCCTCTCGGGATTCCTCTCCCGTCGATGCCTGGGCCTAAGACCTTGTGTGGAGTCAGTGTCGCAACTTGAGGATTCCTCTCCAGTACTGACATGGATCTTGTGGTACTTCTGGAGGCTCCCTAGTGGAGTCAGTCCTCGTGTCCAGTGGGGGCATGCACGTGCGCTTACCTCTCGAGCTGTAGCAGCAGTGTCATGCTTCCCTTCGCGGGGATCAAGGGATCTGTGGCTTTCCCCTCCAAGGCTTTCCCACAGGGCTGTCCCACGTGCCACCGTGGTGTGAGTCGATCCTCGGCTTGAATGTAGACACAGTGCAGGGAAAACAGGTTTCCCTGGAATGGACTGAGACATCTGGGGTCTCTGGGAATTGTGGCACGACACTGGAGTTCCTCTCGCCTTTCCTGTGGAGAGCGCCTCCTCTTGAGATGCGACGGGAACGCCGGGAATTCTTTCCCGACCACGCAGGAAAAGGATCCCTCCTCTCGAGGTATGAGGCGGAAACGGGGCTCCTCTGGATTTGGGCGGGACCCTGGAGCTTCCTCTCGAGTGGGGACGGGTATGTCGGGGAACTTCTTGAGTTGCAGCAAGGGTGTGAACGACCCTTTGGAAGTTCGAGAGGTTAGGTGTGATTATCCTCGGGAAGCCTCAGCAGAAATGGGCCTCATCTCGCCTGGAGGGGAGAACCTCCTGGATTTTCTCAAGTTGCGGCAGGTGCTCTCCACTTACGACTGGGACCTCAGGGACCCACTCTGGTGGCCTCAGGAAAGGCCAGTCCCCATGCGAGTTGCTCGGGGGCCTCTCGGGATTACTCTCCCTTCGATGCTTGGGCCTAAGACCTTGTGTGGAGTCAGTGTCGGAACCTGAGGATTCCTATCCAGTGCTGACATGGATCTTGGGGTACTTCTGGAGTCCCCCCAGGGGTGTCAGTACTCGTCTCCAGTGGGGCCATGACGTGCGCTTTCCTCCCGAGTTGAAGCAGCAGTGTCATGCTTCCCTTCGCGTGGATCAAGGGACCTGTGGCTTTCCCTCGAGGCTTTCCAACGAGGCTTTCCCACAGGGCTGTCCCACGTGCTACTGTGGTGTGAGTCGTTCCTCGGCGTGAAAGTCGAAGCAGTGCAGGGAATACAGGTTTCCCTGGAATGGACTGAGACATCTGGGGGACTCTCGGAATGGTTGCACGACCCTGGAATTCCTCTTGCCTTTGCTCTGGAGAGCACATCCTCTTGAGATGCGACGGGAACGCCGCAAATTCTTTTCCGACCACGCAGGGAAAGGATCAAACCTCTCGAGCTAAGAGGTGGAAACGGGGCTCCTCTGGATGCAGGTGGGACTCTCGTGCTTCCTCTCGAGTGGAGACGGGTAAGTCGGGGAACTTCTTGAGTTGCAGCAAGGGTGTGAAGGACCCTTTGGAAGTTCCAGATGTTAGATGTGATTAGACTCAAGACGCCTCAGCGGAAAAGGGCCTCATCTCGCCGGGAGGGGAGAACCTCCTGGATATTCTCGAGTTGTGGCAGGTGCTCCCGACTTACGATGGCGACCTCAGGGACCTGCTCTGGTGGCCTCAGGAAAGGCCAGTCCCCTTGCGAGTTGCTCAGGGGCCTTTCGGGGGCCTCTCGGGTTTCCTCTCCCGTCGATGCTTGGGCCTAAAACCTTGTGTGGAGTCAGTGCCGGAAACTGAGGTTTCCTCTCCAGTGCTGACATGGAACTTTGGGTACTTCTGGAGTCCCCACAGGGGAGTCAGACCTCGTCTCGAGTATGGGGCATGCACGTCCGCTTTCCTCCCGAGCTCTAGCAGCAGTGTCATGCTTCCCTTCGCGTGGATCAAGGGATCAGGGGCTTTCCCTCCAGGCTTTCCCACGAGGCTTTCCCACGAGGCTTTCCCACAGGGCTGTCCCACGTGCCACCGTGGTGTGAGTCGATCCTCGGCTTGAAAGTCGAGGCAGTGCAGGGAAAACAGGTTTCCCTGGAATGGACTGAGACATCTGGGGGACTCTGGGAATGTGGCACGAACCTGGAGTTCCTCTCGCCTTTCCTGTGGAGAGCGCCTCCACTTGAGATGCGACGGGAACGCCGGGAATTTTTTCCCGACCACGCAGGGAAAGGATCCCTCCCCTCGAGCTAGGAGGCGGAAACGGGGCTCCTCTGGATGTGTGCGGGACTCTCGTGCTTCCTCTCGAGTGGAGACGGGTATGTCGGGGAACTTCTTGAGTTGCAGCAGGGTGTGAAGGACCCTTTGGAAGTTCCAGATGTTAGATGTGATTAGCCTCGAGATGCCTCAGCGGAAATGGGCCTCATCTCGCCTGGAGGGGAGAACCTCCTGGATTTTCTCGAGTTGCCGCAGGTGCTCTCGACTTACGACGGGGACCTCAGGGACCTGCTCTGGTGGCCTCAGGAAAGGCCAGTCCCCATGCGAGTTGCTCGGGGGCCTCTCGGGTTTCCTCTCCCTTCGATGCCAGCGCCTAAGATCTTGTGTGCAGACGCTGCCGGAACCTGAGGATTCCTCTCCAGTGCAGACATGGATCTTGGTGTACTTCTGGAGTCTCCCCAGGGGAGTCAGTCTTCGTCTCGAGTGGGGGCATGCACGTGCGCTTTCCTCCCGAGCTGTATCAGCATTGTCAAGCTTCCCATCGCGTGGATCAATGGATCTGTGGCTTTCCATCGAGGCTTTCCCACAAGGCTTTCCCACGAGACTTTCCTGCAGGGCTGTCCCACGTGCCACCGTGGTTTGAGTCGATCCTCGGCTTGAAAGTCGAGGCAGTGCAGGGAAAACAGGTTTCCCTGGAATGGTCTGAATCTTCTGGGGGACTCTGGGAATGGTGGCTCGAAACTGGAGTTCCTCTCGCCTTTACTGTGGAGAGCGCCTCCTTTTGAGATGCGACGGGAACGCCGGGAATTCTTTCCTGACCACGCAGGGAAAGGATCCCTCCTCTCGATCTACGAGGCGGAAACGGGGCTCCTCTGGATGTGCGGGGAACTCTCGTGCTTCCTCTCGAGTGGAGACAGGTATGTCGGGGATCTTCTTGAGTTGCAGCAAGGGTGTGAAGGACCCTTTGGAAGTTCCAGAGTTTAGGTGTGATTAGCCTCGAGACGCCTCAGCGGAAATGGGCCTCCTCTCGCCTGGAGCGGAGAACCTCCTGGATTTTCTCGAGTTGCGGGAGGTGCTCCCGACTTACGACGGCGACCTCAGGGACCTGCTCTGGTGGCCTCAGGAAAGGCCAGTCCCCTTACGAGTTGCTCAGGGGCCTTTCGGGGGCCTCTCGGGTTTCCTCTCCCGTCGATGCTTGGGCCTAAAACCTTGTGTGGAGTCAGTGCCGGAAACTGAGGTTTCCTCTCCAGTGCTGACATGGATCTTTGGGTACTTCTGGAGTCCCCCAGGGGAGTCAGACCTCGTCTCGAGTATGGGGCATGCACGTCCGCTTTCCTCCCGAGCTGTAGCAGCAGTGTCATGCTTCCCTTCGCGTGGATCAACGGGATCAGGGGCTTTCCCTCGAGGCTTTCCCACGAGGCTTTCCCACGAGGCTTTCCCACAGGGCTGTCCCACGTGCCACCGTGGTGTGAGTCGATCCTCGGCTTGAAAGTCGAGGCAGTGCAGGGAAAACAGGTTTCCCTGGAATGGACTGAGTCATCTGGGGGACTCTGGGAATGTGGCACGAACCTGGAGTTCCTCTCGCCTTTCCTGTGGAGAGCGCCTCCACTTGAGATGCGACGGGAACGCCGGGAATTTTTTCCCGACCACGCAGGGAAAGGATCCCTCCCCTCGAGCTAGGAGGCTGAAACGGTGCTCCTCTGGATGTGTGCGGGACTCTCGTGCTTCCTCTCAAGTGGAGACGGGTATGTCGGGGAACTTCTTGAGTTGCAGCAAGGGTGTGAAGGACCCTTTGGAAGTTTCAGAGGTCAGGTGTGATTAGCCTCGTGATACCTCAGCGGAAATGGGACTCAGCTCGCCTGGAGGGGAGAACCTCCTAGATTTTCTCTAGTTGCGGCAGGTGCTCTCGACTTACGACGGGGACCTCAGGGACCCGCTGTGGTGGCCTCAGGAAAGGCCAGTCCCCATGCGAGTTTCTCTGGGGCCTCTCGGGATTCCTCTCCCGTCGATGCCGGAGCCTAAGACCTTGTGTGGAGTCGGTGCCGGAACCTGAGGATTCCTCTCCAGTGCTGACATGGATCTTGGGGTACTTCTGGAGTCCCCCAGTGGTGTCAGTCCTCGTCTCGAGTGGGGCCATGCACGTGCGCTTTCCTCCCGAGCTGTAGCAGCAGTGTCACGCTTCCCTTCGCGTGGATCAAGGGAT
Organism: Capra hircus; assembly: GCF_001704415.2. NCBI lineage: Eukaryota > Metazoa > Chordata > Mammalia > Artiodactyla > Bovidae > Capra > Capra hircus. The sequence continues at coordinate 9,301 of NW_017214676.1, forward strand.
CTGTGGCTTTCCCTCGAGGCTTTCCCACGAGGCTTTCCCACAGGGCTGTGCCACGTGCCATTGTGGTGTGAGTCGATCCTCGGCTTGAAAGTCGAGGCAGTGCAGGGAATACAGGTTTCCCTGGAATGGACGAAGACATCTGGGGGACTCTGGGAATGGTGGCACGACCCTGGAGTTCCTCTCGCCTTTCCTCTGGAGAGCGCCTCTTCTTGAGATGCGATGGGAACGCTGCGAATTCTTTCCCGACCACGCAGGGAAAGGATCAACCTCTTCGAGCGAAGAGGTGGAAACGGGGCTCCTCTGGATGTGGGCGGGACTCTCGTGCTTCCTCTCGAGTGGAGACGGGTATGTCGGGGAACTTCTTGAGTTGCAGCAAGGGTGTGAAGGACCCTTTGGAAGTTCCAGATGTTAGATGTGATTAGCCTCGAGATGCCTCAGCGGAAATGGGCCTCATCTCGCCTGGAGGGGAGAACCTCCTGGATTTTCTCAAGTTGCGGCAGGTGCTCTCCACTTACGACTGGGACCTCAGGGACCCACTCTGGTGGCCTCAGGAAAGGCCAGTCCCCATGCGGGTTGCTCGGGGGCCTCTCAGGATTACTCTCCCTTCGATGCTTGGGCCTAAGACCTTGTGTGGAGTCAGTGTCCGGAACCTGAGGATTCCTATCCAGTGCTGACATGGATCTTGGGGTACTTCTGGAGTCTCCCCAGGGGAGTCAGACCTCGTCTCGAGTGGGGGCATGCACGTGCTATTCCCTCCCGAGCTGAAGCAGCAGTGTCACTCTTCCCTTCGCGTATATCAAGGGATCTGTGGCTTTCCCTCGAGGCTTTCCCACAAGGCTTTCCCACGAGGCTTCCCCACAAGGCTGTCCCACGTGCCACCGTGTTGTGAGTAGATCCTTGGCTTGAAATTTGAATCAGTGCAGGGAAAACAGGTTTCCCTGGAATGGACTGAGAAATCAGGGGGACTCTGGGAATGGGGCCTGATCCTGGAGTTTCCCTCGTCTTTCCTGTGGAGAGCGCCTCCTCTTGAGATGCGACGGGAACGCCGGGAATTCTTTCCCGACCACGCAGGGAAAGGATCCCTCCTCTCGAGCTAGCAGGCGGAAACGGGGCCACTCTGGAATTAGGCGGGACTCTCGTGTTACTCATGAGTGGAGACCGGGTATGTTGGGGAACTTCTTGAGTTGCAGCAAGGGTGTGAAGGACCCTTTGGAAGTTCCAGAGGTCGGGTGTGATTAGCCCCGAGATACCTCAGCGGAAATGGGCCTCATCTCGCCTGGAAGGGAGAACCTCCTGGATTTTCCCGAGTTGCGGAAGGTGCTCTCGACTTAGGACGGGACTCAGGGACCCGCTCTGGTGGCCACAGGAAAGGCCAGTCCCCATGCGAGTTGCACTGGGGCCTCTCGGGATTGCTCTCCCGTCGATGCCGGGGCCTAAGACCTTGTGTGGATTCGGTGCCGTAACCTGAGGATTCCTCTCCAGTGCTGACATGGATCTTGGGGTACTTCTGGAGTCCCCCAGGGGTGTCAGTACTCGTCTCCAGTGGGGCCATGACGTGCGCTTTCCTCCCGAGTTGAAGCAGCAGTGTCATGCTTCCCTTCGCGTGGATCAAGGGACCTGTGGCTTTCCCTCGAGGCTTTCCAACGAGGCTTTCCCACAGGGCTGTCCCACGTGCTACTGTGGTGTGAGTCGTTCCTCGGCGTGAAAGTCGAAGCAGTGCAGGGAATACAGGTTTCCCTGGAATGGACTGAGACATCTGGGGGACTCTCGGAATGGTTGCACGACCCTGGAGTTCCTCTTGCCTTTGCTCTGGAGAGCACATCCTCTTGAGATGCGACAGGAACGCCGCGAATTCTTTTCCGACCACGCAGGGAAAGGATCAAACCTCTCGAGCTAAGAGGTGGAAACGGGGCTCCTCTGGATGTAGGCGGGACTCTCGTGCTTCTCTCGAGTGGAGACGGGTAAGTCGGGGAACGTCTTGAGTTGCAGCAAGGGTGTGAAGGACCCTTTGGAAGTTCCAGATGTTAGATGTGGATTAGACTCAAGACGCCTCAGCGGAAAAGGGCCTCATCTCGCCGGGAGGGGAGAACCTCCTGGATATTCTCGAGTTGCGGCAGGTGCTCTCAACTTACGACGGGGACCTCAGGGACCCGCTCTGCTGGCCTCAGGAAAGGCCAGTCCCCATGCGAGTTGCTCGGGGGCCTCTCCAGATTCCTCTCCCATCGATGCCGGGGCCTAAGACCTTGTGGGGAGTCCGGTGCCGGAACCTGAGGATTCCTCTCCAGTGCTGACATGGATCCTGGGGTACTTCTGGAGTCTCCCCAGGGGAGTCAGTCCTCGTCTCGATTGGAGACATGCACGTGCGCTTTCCTCCCGAGCTGTAGCAGCAGTGTAACGACTCCCTTCGCGTGGATCAAGGGATCAGTGGCTTTCCCTCGAGGCTTTCCCCACGAGGCTTTCCCACGAGGCTTTCCCACAGGGCTGTCCCACGTGCCACCGTGTTGTGAGTCGATCCTCGGCTTGAAAGTCGAGGCAGTGCAGGGAAAACAGGTTTCCCTGGAATGGAGTGAGACATCTGGGGAACTCTGGGAATGTGGCAGGACCCTGGAGTTCCTCTCGCCTTTCCTGTGGAGAACGCCTCCACTTGAGATGTGACGGGAATGCCGGGAATTTTTTCCCGAACACGCAAGGGAAAGGATCCCTCCCCTCGAGCTAGCTGGCGGAAACGGGGCTCCTCTGGATGTGGGCGGGACTCTCGTGCTTCCTCTCGAGTGGAGACGGGTATGTCGGAGAACTTCTTGAGTTGCAGCAAGGGTGTGAAGGACCCTTTGGAAGTTCCAGATGTTAGATGTGATTAGCCTCGAGATGCCTCAGCGGAAATGGGCCTCATCTCGCCTGGAGGGGAGACCTCCTGGATTTTCTCAAGTTGCGGCAGGTGCTCTCCACTTACGACTGGACCTCAGGGACCCACTCTGGTGGCTCAGAAAGGCCAGTCCCCATGCGAGTTGCTCGGGGGCCTCTCGGATTACTCTCCCTTCGATGCTTGGCCTAAGACCTTGTGTGGAGTCAGTGTCGGAACCTGAGGATTCCTATCCAGTGCTGACATGGATCTTGGGTACTTCTGGAGTCTCCCCAGGGGAGTCAGTCCTCGTCTCGAGTGGGGCATGCACGTGCTATTCCTCCGAGCTGAAGCAGCAGTGTCACTCTTCCTCAGCGTTATCAAGGGATCTGTGGCTTTCCTCGAGGCTTTCCACAAGGCTTTCCCACGAGCGCTCCCACAGGGCTGTCCCACGTGCCACCGTGTTGTGAGTAGATCCTTGGCTTGAAATTCGATATCAGTGCAGGGAAAACAGGTTTCCCTGGAATGGATGAGAAATCAGGGGGACTCTGGGAATGGGGCCTGATCCTGGAGTTTCCCTCGTCTTTCCTGTGAGAGCGCCTCCTCTTGAGATGTGACGTGAACGCCGGGAATTCTTTCACGACCACGCAGGGAAAGGATCACTCCTCTCGATCTAGCAGGCGGAAACGGGGCCACTCTGGAATTAGGCGGGACTCTCGTGTTACTCATGAGTGGAGACCGGTATGTCGGGGAACTTCTTGAGTTGCAGCAAGGGTGTGAAGGACCCTTTGGAAGTTCCAGAGGTCGGGTGTGATTAGCCCGAATACCTCAGCGGAAATGGGACTCAGCTGGCCTGGAGGGGAGAACCTCCTGGATTTTCCCGAGTTGCCGCAGGTGCTCTCGACTTTCGACGGGGACCTCAGGGACCCGCTCTGGTGGCCTCAGGAAAGGCCAGTCCCCATGCGAGTTGCTCGGGGGCCTCTCGGGTTTCCTCTCCCTTCGATGCCAGCGCCTAAGATCTTGTGTGCAGACGCTGCCGGAACCTGAGGATTCCTCTCCAGTGCAGACATGGATCTTGGTGTACTTCTGGAGTCTCCCCAGGGGAGTCAGTCTTCGTCTCGAGTGGGGCATGCACGTGCGCTTTCCTCCCGAGCTGTATCAGCAGTGTCAAGCTTCCCATCGCGTGGATCAATGGATCTGTGGCTTTCCATCGAGGCTTTCCCACAAGGCTTTCCCACGAGGCTTTCCTGCAGGGCTGTCCCACGTGCCACAGTGGTTTGAGTCGATCCTCGGCTTGAAAGTCGAGGCAGTGCAGGGAAAACAGGTTTCCCTGGAATGGTCTGAATCTTCTGGGGGACTCTGGGAATGGTGGCTCGAAACTGGAGTTCCTCTCGCCTTTACTGTGGAGAGCGCCTCCTCTTGAGATGCGACGGGGAACGCGGAATTCTTTCCTGACCACGCAGGGAAAGGATCCCTCCTCTCGATCTACGAGGCGGAAACGGGGCTCCTCTGGATGTGCGGGGAACTCTCGTGCTTCCTCTCGAGTGGAGACAGGTATGTCGGGGATCTTCTTGAGTTGCAGCAAGGGTGTGAAGGACCCTTTGGAAGTTCCAGAGTTTAGGTGTGATTAGCCTCGAGACGCCTCAGCGGAAATGGGCCTCTTCTCGCCTGGAGGGGAGAACCTCCTGGATTTTCTCGAGTTGCGGCAGGTGCTCCCGACTTACGACGGCGACCTCAGGGACCTGCTCTGTGGCCTCAGGAAAGGCCAGTCCACTTGCGAGTTGCTCAGGGGCCTTTCGGGGGCCTCTCGTGTTTCCTCTCCCGTCGATGCTTGGGCCTAAAACCTTGTGTGGAGTCAGTGCCGGAAACTGAGGTTCCTCTCCAGTGCTGACATGGATCTTTGGTACTTCTGGAGTCTCCCCAGGGGAGTCAGACCTCGTCTCGAGTATGGGCATGCACGTTCGCTTTCCTCCCGAGCTGTAGCAGCAGTGTCATGCTTCCCTTCGCGTGGATCAAGGGATCAGGGGCTTTCCCTCGAGGCTTTCCCTCGGCTTTTCCCACGAGGCTTTTCCGCCGAGGCTTTCCCACAGGGCTGTCCCACGTGCCACCGTGGTGTGAGGCCTCGTTTCCGCCTCATAGCTCGACGAGGACACGGTATCTTCCCTGCGTGTCGGGAAAGAATTCCCGCCCGTTTCCGTCGGCATCTCAAAGAGAGTCGCTCTCCACAGGAAAAGCGAGAGCGAACCTCCAGCGGTCATGCCACCATTCCCAGATGCTCCCCCAGATGTTCTCAGTCCATTCAGCGAAAAAACTGTTTTCCCTGCCACGGCCTCGACATTTCAAGCGTGAGGATCGCA
>NW_017214677.1:0-14496 GCF_001704415.2 Capra hircus
GCCGGGGTCTAAGACCTTGTTTGGAGTCGGTGCCAACTGAGATTCTCTCTCCACTTCTGACATGGATATGGGGTACTTCTGGAGTCCCCCCAGGGGTGTCACTACTCGTCTCGAGTGGGGCCATGCACGTGCGCTTTCCTCCCGAGCTGTAGCAGCAGTGTCCCGCTTCCCTTCGCATGGATCAAGGGATCTGTGGCTTTCCCTTGAGGCTTTCCCACGAGGCTTTCCCACAGGGCTGTACCACGTGCCACTGTGGTGTGAGTCGATCCTCGACTTGAAAGTCGAGGCAGTGCAGGGAATACAGGTTTCCCTGGAATGGACTGAGACATCTGGGGGACTCTGGGAATGGTGGCACGACCCTGGAGTCCTCTCGCCTTTCCTCTGGAGAGCGCCACCTCTTGAGATTTGACGGGAATGCTGCGAATTCTTTCCCGACCACGCAGGGAAAGGATCAAACCTCTCGAGCTAAAAGGTGGAATCGGGGCTCCTCTGGATGTGGGCGGGACTCTCGTGCTTCCTCTCGAGTGGAGACGGGTATTTCGGGGAAATTCTTGAGTTGCATCAAGGGTGTGAAGGACCCTTTGGAAGTTCCAGAGTTTAGGTTTGATTAGCCTCGAGACGCCTCTGCGGAAATGGGCCTCATGTCGCCTGGAGGGGAAAACCTCCTGGATTTTCTCGAGTTGCTGCAGGTGCTCTCGACGTACTACGGGGATCACAGGGACCCGCTCTGGTGGCCTCAGTTAAGGCCAGTCCACATGCGCGTTTCTCGGGGCCTCTCGGGATTCCTCTCCCATCGATGCCGGGACCTAAGACCTTGTGTGGAGTCGGTGCCTGAACCTGAGGATTCCTCTCCAGTGCTGACATGGATCTTGGGCTACTTCTGGAGACTCCCCAGGGGAGTCAGTCCTCGTCTCATGTGGGGGCATGCAGTTGCGCTTTCCTCCAGAGCTGTAGCAGCAGTGTCACGCTTCCCTTCGCGTGGATCAAGGGATCTGTGGCTTTCCCTCGAGGTTTTCCCACGAGGCTTTCCCAAGAGGCTTTCCACGAGGCTTTCCACGAGGCTTTCCACAGGGCTGTCCCACGTGTCCACCGTGGTGTGAGTCGATCCTCGGCTTGAAAGTCGAGGCAGTGCAGGGAAACAGGTTTCCCTTGAATGGACTGAGACATCTGGGGGACTCTGGGAATGGTGGCACGACCCTGGAGTTCCTCTCGCCTTTTCCTGTGGAGAGCGTCTCCTCTTGAGATGCGAGGGAAAGCCGGGAATTCTTTCCCGACCACGCAGTGAAAGGATCCTCCTCTCGAGCATGAGGCGGAAACGAGGCTCCTCTGGATGTGGCGGGACTCTCGTGCTTCTTCTCGAGTGGAGACGGGTATGTCGGGGAACTTCTTGAGTTGCAGCAAGGGTGTGAAGGACCCTTTGGAAGTTCCAGAGGTTTAGGTGTGATTAGCCTCGAGACGCCTCAGCGCAAATGGGCCTCATCTCGCCTGGAGGGGAGAACCTCCTGGATTTTCTCGAGTTCCGTCAGGTGCTCTCGACTTACGAAGGGGACCTCAGGGACTCGCTGTGGTGGCCTCAGGAAAGGCCAGTCCCCATGCGAGTTGCTCGGGGGCCTCTCGGGATTCCTCTCCCGTCTATTCCAGGGCCTAAGACTTGTGTGGAGTCGGTGCGGAACTGAGGATTCCTCTCCAGTGCTGACATGGATCTTGGGGTACTTCTGGAGTCTCCCCAGGGGAGTCAGTCCTCGTCTCGAGTGGGGCCATGCACGTGCGCTTTCCTCCGGAGCTGTAGCAGCAGTGTCACGCCTCCCTTGCGTGGATCAAGGGATCTGTGGCTTTCCCTCGAGGCTTTCCCACGAGGCTTTCCCACGAGCTTTCCCACAGGCTGTCCCACGTGTCACCGTGGTGTGAGCCGATCCTCGGCTTGAAAGTCGAGGCAGTGCAGGGAAAACAGGTTTCCCTGGAATGGACTGAGACATCTGGGGGACTCTGGGAATGGTGGCACGACCCTGGAGTTCCTCTCGCCTTTCCTGTGGAGAGCGCCTCCTCTTGAGATGCGACGGGAACGCCGGGAATTTTTCCCGAACCTGCAGGGAAAGGATCCCTCCTCTCGAGCTAGGAGGCAGAAACGGGGCTCCTCTGGATGTGGGCGGGTCTCTCGTGCTTCCTCTCGGGTGGAGACTGGTATGTCGGGGATCTTCTTGAGTTGCAGCAAGGGTGTGAAGGACCCTCTGGAAGTTCCAGAGGTTAGGTGTGATTAGCCTCGAGACACCTCAGCGGAAATGGGCCTCATCTCGCCTGGTGGGTAGAACCTCCTGGATTTTCTCGAGTTGCGGCAGGTGCTCTCGACTTACGACGGGGACCTCAGGGACCCGCTCTGGTGGCCTCAGGAAACGCCAGTCCCATGCGAGTTGCTAGGGGGCCTCTCGGGATTCCTCTCCTGTCGATGCCGATGCCTAAGACATTGTGTGGAGTCGGTGCCGGAACCTGAGGATTCCTCTCCAGTGCTGACATGGATCTTGGGGTATTTCTGGAGTCTCCTCAGGGGAGTCAGTCCTTGTCTCGAGTGGGGGCATGCACGTGCGCTTTCCTCCCGAGCTGTAGCAGCAGTGTCACGCTTCCTTCCCGTGTATCCTAGGATCAGTGGCTTTCCCTCGAGGCTTTCCACGAGGCTTTCCACGTCGCTTTCCCACAGTGATGTCCCATGTGCCACCGTCGTGTCAGTCGATCCTCGGCCTGAAAGTTGATGCAATGCCGGGAAAACAGGCTTCCGTGGAATGGACTGAGACATCTGGGGTATCTGGGAATGGTGGCACGACTCTTGAGTCCTCTCGCCTTTCAGGTGGAGAGCGCCTCCTCTTGAGATGCAACGGGAACGCCGGGAATCTTTCCCGAGCCTGCGGGGAAAGGATCCCACCTCTCGAGCTAGGAGGCAGTAACGGGGCTCCTCTGGATGTGGGCGGGACGCTCGTGCTTCCTCTCGAGTGGAGACGGGTATATCCGGGAACTTGTTGAGTTGCAGCAAGGGTGTGAAGGACCCTTTGAAAGTTCCAGAGGGTAGGTGTGATTAGCATCAAGACGCCTCAGCAGAAAGTAGCCTCACCTCGCCTGGAGGGAGAACCTCCTAGATTTTCTCGAGTTGCTGCAGGTGCTCTCGACATACGACGGGTATCTCAGGGACCCGCTCTGGTGGCCTCAGGAAAGTCCAGTCCATATGCGCGTTGCTCGGGGCCTCTCGGGATGCCTCTCCCATCGATGCGGGACCTAAGACCTTGTGTGGAGTCGGTGCCTGAACCTGAGGATTCCTCTCCAGTGCTGACATGGGTCTTGGGTTACTTCTGGAGTCTCCCCAGGGGAGTCAGTCCTCGTCTCGAGTGGGGGCATGCACGTGCGCTTGCCTCCAGAGCTGTAGCAGCAGTGTCACGCTTCCGTTCGCGTGGATCAAGGGATCTGTGGTTTTCCCTCGAGGTTTTCCCACGAGGCTTTCCCACGAGGCTTTCCCACGAGGCTTTCCCACAGGGCTGACCCACGTGTCACCGCTGTGTGAGTCGATCCTCGGCTTGAAAGTCGAGGCAGTGCAGGGAAAACAGATTTCCCTGGAATGGACTGAGACATCTGGGGGACTCTGGGAATGGTGGCAAGACCCTGGAGTTCCTCTCGCCTTTCCTGTGGAGATCGCCTCCTCTTGAGATGCGCCGGGAACACTGGGAACTCTTTCCCGATCACTGAGGGAAAGGATCCCTCCTCTTGAGCTAGGAGGGGGAATCGGGGCTCCTCTGAATGTGGGCGGGACTCTCGTGCTTCCTCTCGAGTGAAGCCGGGTATGTTGGGGATCTTCTTGAGTTGCAGCAAGGGTGTGAAGGATCCTTTGTAAGGTCCAGAGTTTAGGTGTGATTAGCTTTGAGACACCTCAGCGGAAATGGTCCTCATCTCGCCTGGAGGGGAGAACCTCCTGGATTTTCTCAAGTTGCGGCAGGTGCTCTCGACCTACGACGGGGCCCTCAGGGACCCGCTCTGGTGGCCTCAGGAAAGGCCAGTCCCCATGCAAGTTGCAAGGGAACTCTCGGGATTCCTCTCCCGTCAGTGCCGGGGGCCTAAGACCTTGTGTGGAGTCGGTGCCGGAACCTGAGGATTCCTCTCCAGGGCTGACATGGATCTTGGGGTACTTCTGGTAGTCTCCCAGGGGAGTCAGTCTTGGTCTCGAGTGTGGGCATGCAAGTGCGCTTTCCTCCCGAGCTGTAGCAGCAGTGTCACGATTCCCTTCGCTTGGATCAAGGGACATGTGGCTTTCCCTCGAGGCTTTCCCATGAGGCTTTCCCACGAGGCTTTTCCACAGGGTTGTCCCACGTGCCACCATGGTGTGAGTCGATCCTCGGCTTGAAAGTCGAGGCAGTGCAGGGAAAACAGGTTTCCCTGGAATAGACTGAGACATCTGGGGGACTCTGGGAATGGTGGGATGACCCTGGAGTTCCTGTCGCCTTTCCTGTTGAGAGCGCCTCCTCTTGAGTTGCGACGGAAACGCCGGGAATTCTTTCCCGACGACGCAGGAAAAGGATCCCTCTTCTCGAGCTAGGAGGCGGAAACGGGGCTCCTCTGGATTGGGCGGGACTCTCGTCCTTCCTCTTGAGTGGAGACGGGTATGTCGGGGAACTTCTTGAGTTGTAGCAAGGGTGTGAAGGCCCTTTGGAAGTTCCAGAGGTTAGGTGTGATTAGGCCTGGGGACGCCTCAGAGGAAATGGGCCTCATCTCCCTGGAGGGGAGAACCTCCTGCATTTTCTCGAGTTGGTGGCAGGTGTTCTCTCATTACGACGGGGACCTCAGGGACCGCTCTGGTGGCCTCAGGAAAGGCCAGTCCCCATGCGAGTTGCTCGGGGGCCTCTCGGGATTGCTCTCCGTCGATGCCGGGGCCTAAGACCTTGTGTGGAGTCGGTGCCGGAATCTGAGGATTCCTCTCCAATGCTGACATGGATTTGCGGTACTTCTGGAGTCTCCCAGGGGAGTCAGTCCTCGTCTCGAGTGGAGCATGCACGTGCGCTTTCCTCCCAAGCTGTAGCAGCAGTGTCGTGCTTCCCTTCGCGTGGATCAAGGGATCAGGGGCTTTCCCTCGAGGCTTCCCCACGAGGCTTTCCCACGAGGCTTTCCCACAAGGCTGTCCCACGTGTCACCGGTGGTGTGAGTCGATCCTCGGCTTGAAAGTGGAGGCAGTGGTGGGAAATCAGGTTTCCCAGGAATGGACTGAGACATCTGGGGGACTCTGGGAATGGTGGCACGACCCTGGAGTTCCTCTCGCCTTTCCTGTGGAGAGCGCCTCCTCTTGAGATGCGACGGAAATGCCGGGAATTCTTTCCCGACCATGCAGGGAAAGGGATCCCTCCTCTCGAGCTAGGAGGCGGAAACGGGGCTCCTCTGGATGTGGGCGGGACTCTCGTGCTTCCTCTCGAGTGGAGACGAGTATGTCGGGGAACTTCTTGAGTTGCAGCAAGGGTGTGATGGACCCTTTGGAAGTTCCAGATGTTAGGTGTGCTTAGCCTCGAGACGCCTCAGCGGAAATGGGCCTCATCTCGCCAGGAGGGGAGAACCTCCTGGATTTTCTCGAGTTGCGGCAGGTGCTCTAGACTTACCACGGGAACATCAGGGACCCTGTTCTGGTGGCCTCAGAAAAGGCCAGTACCATGCGAGTTGCTCGGGGCCTCTCGGGATTCCTCTCCCGTCGATGCCGGGGCCTAAGACCTGGACTGGAGTCGGTACCTGGAACCTGAGAATTCCTCTCCAGTGCTGACATGGATCTTGGGGTACTTCTGGTGTCTCCCCAGGGGAGTCAGTCCTCCGTCTCGGGTGGGGGCATGCACGGGCGCTTTCCTCCCGAGCTGTAGCAGCAGTGTCACGCTTCCCTTCGAGTGGAACAAGGGATCTGTGGCATTCCCTCGAGGCTTTCCCACGAGGCTTTCCCACGAGGCTTTCCCACAGGGCTGTCCCACGTGCCACCGTGGTGTGTGTCTATCCTCGCTTCGAAAGTCAAAACAGTGCAGGGAAAACAGGTTTCCCTGGAATGGACTGAGACATCTGGCGGACTTTAGGAATGGTGGCATGACCCTGGAGTTCCTCTCGCCTTTCCTGTGGAGAGCGCCTCCTCTTGAGATGCGACAGGGAACGCCGGAATTCTTTCCCGAGCACGCAGGGAAAGGATCCCTCCTCTTGAGCTAGGAGGTGGAAACGGGGCTCCTCTGGATGTGGTCGGGACTCTCGTGCTTCCTCTCGAGTGGAGATGGGTATGTCAGGGAACTTCTTGAGTTGCAGCAAGGGTGTGAAGGACCCTTTGGAATTTCCAGATTTAGGTGTGATTAGCTTCGAGATGCCTCAGTGGAAATGGGCCTCATTTAGCCTGGAGGGTAGAACCTCCTGGATTTTCTCGAGTTGCGGCAGGTGCACTCGACTTACGACGGGGACCTCAGGGACACGCTCTGGTGGCCTCGGGAAAGGCCATTTCCCTTGCGAGTTACTCTGGGGCCTCTTCGGGATTCCTCTCCCGTGGATGCCCAGGCCAAAGACCTTGTGTGGAGTCGGTGCCAGAACCTGAGGATTCCTCTCCAGTGCTGACATGGATCTTGGGGTATTCTGGAGTCTCCCCAGGGGAGTCAGTCCTCGTAATGAGTGGGGGCATGCAAGTGCACTTTCCTCCCGAGCTGCAGCAGCAGTGTTGAGCTTCCCTTCGCGAGGATCAAGGGATCTGTGGCTTTCCCTCGAGGCTTTCCCACGAGGCTTTCCCAGGAGGCTTTCCCACAGGGCTCTCCCACGGTGTCACGGTGGTGTGAGTCGATGCCTCGGCTTGAAAGTCGAGGCAGTGAAGGGAAAACAGGTTTCCCTGGAATGGACGGAGACATCTGGGGGACTCTGGGAATGGTGGCACGACCCTGGAGTTCCTCTCGCCTTTCCTGTGGAGAGCGCCTCCTCTTGAGATGCAACGGTAACGCAGGAATTCTTTCCTGACCACGCATTGGAAGGGATCCCTGCTCTCAAGCTATGAGGCGGAAACGGGGCTCCTCTGGATGTGGGCGGGACTCTCGTTCTTCCTCTTGAGGGAGAGGGTTATGTCGGGGAACTTCTTGAGTTGCAGCAAGTGGTGTGAAGGACCCGTAGGAATTTCCAGAGGCCAGGTGTATTAGCCTCGCAGACGCCTCAGCGGAAACGGGCCTCATCTGGCCTGGAGGGTAGAACCTCCAGGATTTTCTCAGTTGTGACAGGTGCTCTCGATTGACGACGGGGAACTCAGGGACCCGCTCTGGTGGCCATCAGGAAAGGCCAGTCCCCTTGCGAGTTGCTCGGGGTTCTCTCGGGATTCCTCTCCCTTCGATGCCGGGCCATAAGATCCTTGTGTGGAGTCGGTGCTGGAACCTGAGGATTCCTCTCCAGTGCTGACATGGATTTTAGGTGAATACTTCTGGAGTCCTCCCAGGGGAGTCAGTCCTCGTCTCGAGTGGGGGCATGTCACGTGCGCTTTCCTCCCGAGCTGTAGCAGCAGTGTCACGCTTCCCTTTCGCGTGGATCAAGGGATCTGATGGCTTTCCCTGGAGGCTTTCACACGAGGCTTTCCCACGAGGCTCCACATGGTTGTCCCACGTGCCACTGTGATGTGAGTCGATCCTACGCTTGAATGTCGAGGCAGTGCAGGGAAAACAGGTTTCCCTGGAATGGACTGAGACATCTTGGGGGACTCTGGGAATGGTGGCAGGACCCTGGAGTTCCTCTCGCCTTTCCTGTGGAGAGCGCCTCCCCTTGAAGATGCGACGGGAACGCCGGAATTCTTTGCCGACCACGCAGGGAAAGGATCCTCCTCTCGAGCTAGAGGCAGGAAACGGGCCCTCTGTATGTGGGCGGGACTCTCGTGCTTCCTCTTGAGTGGAGACGGGTATGTCGGGGAACTTCTTGAGTTGCAGCAAGGCTGTGAAGGACCCTTTGGAAGTTCCAGAGATTAGGTGTGATTAGCCTTCCAGTCGCCTCAGCGGAAATGGGCCTCATCTCGCCTGGAGGGGAGAACCTCCTGGATTTTCTCGAGTTGCGGCAGGTGCTCTCGACTTACGACGGGGACTACAGGGACCCGCTCTGGTGGCCTCAGGAAAGGCCAGTCCCCATGCGAGTTTGCTCGGGAGCCTTCTCGGGATTTCTCTCCCGTCGATGCCGGGGCCTAAGACCTTGTATGGAGTTGGTGCCGGAAGCCTGAGGATTCCTCTCCAGTGCTGACATGGACCTTCGGGTACTTCTGGAGTCTCCCCGAGGAGGAGTCAGTCCTCGTCTCGAGTGGGGGCATGCACGTGCGATTTCCTCCCGAGCTGTAGCAGCAGTGTCACGCTTCCTTTCGCGTGGATCAAGGGATCTGTGGCTTTCCCTCGAGGCTTTCCCAACGAGATTTCTCACGAGGCTTTCCCACGAGGCTTTCCCACAGGGGCTGTCCCACGTGCCACCGTGGTGTGAGTCGAATCCTCGCCTTGAAAGGTCGAGGCATGTGCAGGGAAAACAGGTTTCCCTGGAATGGACTGAGACATCTGGGGGACTCTGGGAATGTGGCACGACCCTGGAGATTCCTCTCGCCTTTTCCTGTGGAGAGCGCCTCCTCTTGAGATGCGACGGGAACGCCGGGAATTTTTCCCGAACACTCGCAGGGAAAGGATCCCTCCTCTCGAGCTAGGAGGCAGAAACGGGGCTCCTCTGGATGTGGGCGGGACTCTCGTGCTTCCTCTCGAGTGGAGACGGGTATGTCGGGGAACTTCTTGAGTTGCAGCAAGGGTGTGAAGGACCCTCTGGAAGTTCCAGAGGATTAGGTTGTGATTAGCCTCGAGACAGCCTCAGCGGAAATGGGCCTCATCTCGCCTGGAGGGGTAGAACCTCCTGGATTTTCTCGAGTTGCAGGCAGGTTGCTCTCGACTTACGACAGGGACCTCAGGGACCCGCCTCTGGTGGCCTCAGGAAACAGGCCAGTCCGCCATGCGAGTTGCTCGGGGGCCTCTCGGATTCCTCTCCTCGTCGATGCCGGAGGCCTAAGACATTGTGTGGAGTCGGTGCCGGAACCCTGAGGATTTCCTCTCCAGTGCTGACATGGATTTGGGGTACTTCTGGAGTCTCCCAGGGGAGTCAGTCCTTCGTCTCGAGTGGGGGCATGCCACTGCGCTTTCCTCCCGAGCTGTAGCAGGCAGTGTCATGCGCTTCCCTTCGCCGTGGATCCTAAGGATCATGTGGCTTTTCCCTCGAGGCTTTCCACGAGGCTTTCCCACGACGCTTTCCCACAGTGGATGTCCCACGTGCCACCGTGGTGTGAGTCGATCCTCGGCTTGAAAGTCGAGGCAGTGCAGGGAAAACAGGTTTCCCTGGAATGACTGAGACATCTGGGGGACTCTGGAAAGGTGGCACGACCTGGAGTTCCTCTCGCCTTTCCTGTGGAGAGCGCCTCCTCTTGAGATGCGACGGGAACGCCGGGAATTCTTTCCGACCACGCAGGGAAAGGATCCCTCCTCTCGAGCTAGAGGCAGAAACGGGCTCCTCTGGATGTGAGCGGGACTCTCGTGCTTCCTCTCGAGTGGAGACGGTATGTCGGGGAACTCTTGAGTTGCAGCAAGGGTGTGAAGACCTTTGGAAGTTCCAGAGTTAGGTGTGATTAGCCTGAGACGCCTCAGCAGAAATGGGCCTCATCTCGCCTGGAGGGGAGAACTCCTGGATTTTCTCGAGTGCGGCAGGTGCTCTCGACTTACGACGGGGACTCAAGGGACCCGCTCTGGTGGCCTCAGAAAGGCCAGTCCCATGCGAGTTGCTCGGGGCCTCTCGGATTCCTCTCCCGTCGATGCCGGGCCTAGACCTTGTTGGAGTCTGTCCGGAACTGAGATTCCTCTCAGTTCTGACATGGATTTGGGTACTTCTGGGTCTCCCAGGGGAGTCAGTCCTCTCGAGTGGGGCATGCACCTGCTTTCCTCCCAGCTGTAGCAGCAGTGTCATGCTCCTCGCGTGGATCAAGGGATCTGTGGCTTTCCCTCGAGGCTTTCCCACGAGCTTTCCACGAGGCTTTCCACGAGGATTCCCACAGGGCTGTCCCACGTGCCACCGTGGTGTGAGTCGATCCTCGGCTTGAAGTCGAGGCAGTGCAGGGAAACAGGTTCTCCCTGGAATGGACTGAGACATCTGGGGGACTCTGGGATGGTGGCACGACCCTGGAGTTCCTCTCGCCTTTCCTGTGGAGAGCGCCTCCTCTTGAGAGTGCGACGGGAACGCCGGGAATTCTTTCCCGACCACGCAAGGGAAAGGATCCCTCCTCTCGAGCTAGGAGGCGAGAAAACGGGGCTCCTCTGGATGTGGGCGGGACTCTCGTGCTTCCTCTCGAGTGGAGACGGGTATGTCGGGGAACTTCTTGAGTTGCAGCAAGGGTGTGAATGGACCTTTGGAAGTTCCAGAGATTAGGTGTGATTAGCCTCGAGACGCCTCAGCGGAAATGGGCCTCATCTCGCCTGGAGGGGAGAACCTCCTGGATTTTCTCGAGTTGCGGCAGGTGCTCTCGAACTTACGACGGGGGACCTCAGGGACCCGCTCTGGTGGCCTCAGGAAAGGCCAGTCCGCCATGCGAGTTGCTCGGGGGCCTCTCGGGATTCCTCTACCGTCGATGCCGGGGCCTAAGACCTTGTGTGGAGTCGGTGCCGGAACCTGAGGATTCCTCTCCAGTGCTGACATGGATCTTGGGGCTACTTCTGGAGTCTCCCCAGGGGAGTCATTCGTCGTCTCGAGTGGGGGCATGCACTGTGCCTTTCCTCCCCGAGCTGTAGCAGCAGTGTCAGCGCTTCCCTTCGCGTGGATCAAGGGATCTGTGGCTTTCCCTCGAGGCTTTCCCATGGAGGCTTTTCCACGAGGCTTTTCCCACAGGGCTTGTCCCACGTGCCACCGTGGTGTGAGTCGATCCTCGGCTTGAAAGTCGAGGCAGTGCAGGGAAAACAGGTTTCCCTGGAATGGACTGGAGACATCTGGGGACTCTGGGAATGGTGGCACGACCCTGGAGTTCCTCTCACGCCTTTCCTTGTGGAGAGCGCCTCCTCTTGAGATGCGACGGGAACGCCGGGAATTCTTTCCCGACCACGCAGGGAAAGGATCCCTCCTCTCGAGCTAGGAGGCGTGAAACGGGGCTCCTCTGATGTGGGCGGGACTCTCGTGCTTCCTCTCGAGTGGAGACGGGTATGTCGGGGAACTTCTTGAGTTGCAGCAAGGGTGTGAAGGACCCTTTGGAAGTTCCAGAGGTTAGGGTGTGATTAGCTCGAGACGCCTCAGCGGAAATGGGCTCATCTCGCGCTGGAGGGGAGAAACCTCCTGGATTTTCTCGAGTTGCGGCAGGTGCTCTCGACTTACGACGGAGACCTCAGGGACCCGCTCTGGTGGCCTCAGGAAAGGCCAGTCCCATGGCGAGTTGCTCGGGGGCCTCTGGGATTCCTCTCCCGTCGATGCCGGGGCCTAAGATCTTGTGTGGAGTCGGTGCGGAACCTGAGGATTCCTCTCCAGTGCTGACATGGATGCTTGGGGTACTTCTGGAGTCTCCCCAGGGGAGTCAGTCCTCGTCTCGAGTGGGGGCATGCACGTGCGCTTTCCTCCGAGCTGTAGCAGCAGTGTCAGCTTCCCTTCGTGGATCAAAGGATCTGTGGCTTCCTCGGGCTTTCCCATTGAGGCTTTCCCACGAGGCTTTCCCACGAGGCTTTCCCACAGGGCTGTCCCACGTGCCACCGTGGTGTGAGTCGATCCTCGGCTTGAAGTCGAGGCAGTGCAGGGAAAACAGGTTTCCCTGGAATGGACTGAGACATCTGGGGGACTCTGGGAAATGGTGGCACGACCCTGGAGTTCCTCTCGCCTTTCCTGTGGAGAGCGCCTCCTCTTGAGATGCGACGGGAACGCCGGAATTCTTTCCCGACCACGAGGGAAAGGATCCCTCCTCTCGAGCTAGGAGGCGGAAACGGGGCTCCTCTGGATGTGGGCGGGACTCTCGTGCTTCCTCTCGAGTGGAGACGGGTATGTCGGGGACTTCTTGAGTTGCAGCAAGGGTGTGAAGGACCCTTTGGAAGTTCAGAGGTTAGGTGTGATTAGCCTCGAGACGCCTCAGCGAGAAATGGGGCCTCATCTCGCCTGGAGGGAGAAACTCCTGGATTTTCTCGAGTTGCGGCAGGTGCTCTCGACTTACGACGGGACCTCAGGGACCCGCTCTGGTGGCCTCAGGAAAGGCCAGTCCCCATGCGAGTTGCTCGGGGCCTTGGGATTTCCTCTCCCGTCGATGCCGGGCCTAAGACTTGTGTGGAGTCGTGCGCAAACCTGAGAATTCCTCTCCAGTGCTGACATGGATCTTGGGGTACTTCTGAGTCTCCCAGGGGAGTCAGTCCTCGTCTGAGTGGGGCATGCACGTGCGCTTTCCTCCCGAGCTGTAGCAGCAGTGTCAGCTTCCCTTCGTGTGGATCAAGGGATCTGTGGCTTTCCTCGAGGCTTTCCCAGGAGGCTTTCCACGAGCTTTCCCACAGGGCTGTCCCACGTGCCACCGTGGTGTGAGTCGATCCTCGGCTTGAAGTCGAGGCAGTGCAGGGAAAACAGGTTCCCTGGAATGGACTGAGACATCTGGGGACTCTGGGAATGTGGCACGACCCTGGAGTTCCTCTCGCCTTTCCTGTGGAGAGTGCCTCCTCTAGAGATGCACGGGAACGCCGGAAATTCTTCCCGACCGCAGGGAAAGGATCCTCCTCTCGAGCTAGGAGGCGGAAACGGGCCCCTGGATGTGGGCGGGACTCTCGTGCTTCCTCTGCGAGTGGAGACGGGTATGTCGGGGAACTTCTTGAGATGCAGCAAGGGTGTGAAGGACCTTTGGAAGTTCAGAGGTTAGGTGTGATTAGCCTCGAGACGCCTCAGCAGAAATGGGCCTCATCTCGCCTGGAGGGAGAAACTCCTGGATTTATTGACTTGTGGCAGGTGCTCTCGACTTACGACGGGACCTCAGGGACCCCTCTGGTGGCCTCAGAAAGGCCAGTCCCATGCGAGTTGCTCGTGGCCTCTCGGGATTCCTCTCTCCTCGATGCCGGGGCTAAGACCTTGTGTGGAGTCGGTGCCGGAACCTGAGGATTCCTCTCCAGTGCTGACATGGATCTTGGGTACTTTGGAGTCTCCCAGGGGAGTCAGTCCTCGTCTCGAGTGGGGCATGCACGTCGTTTCCTCCGAGCTGTAGCAGCAGTGTCACGCTTCCCTTTCGCGTGGATCAAGGGATCTGTGGCTTTCCCTGGAGGCTTTCACACGAGGCTTTCCCACATGGTTGTCCACGTACCACCGTGATGTGAGTCGATCCTCGCTTGAATGTCGAGGCAGTGCAGGGAAACAGGTTTCCCTGGAATGGACTGAGACATCTGGGGACTCTGGGAATGGTGGCACGACCCTGGAGTTCTCTTCGCCTTTCTGTGGAGAGCGCCTCCTCTTGAGATGCGACGGGAACGCCGGATTTCTTTCCCGACACGCAGGAAAGGATCCCTCTCTCGAGCTAGAGGCGAAACGGGCTCTCTGGATGTGAGCGGGACTCTCGTGCTTCCTCTCGAAGTGGAGACGGGTATGTCGGGGAACTTCTTGAGTTGCAGCAAGGGTGTGAAGGACCGTTTGGAAGTTCCAGAGGTTAGGTGTGATTAGCCTCGAGACGCCTCAGCGGAAATGGGCCTCATCTCGCCTGGAGGGGAGAAACCTCCTGGATTTTCTCGAGTTGCGGCAGGTGCTCTCGACTTACGACGGGGACCTCAGGGACCGCTCTGGGGCCTCAGGAAAGGCCAGTCCCCATGCGAGTTGCTCGGGGCCTCTCGGGATTCCTCTCCCGTCGATGCCGGGGCCTAAGACCTTGTGTGGAGTCGGTGCCGGAACCTGAGGATTCCTCTCCAGTGCTGACATGGATCTTGGGTACTTCTGGAGTCTCCCAGGGGAGTCAGTCCTCGTCTCGAGTGGGGCATGCACGTGCGCTTTCCTCCGGAGCTGTAGCAGCAGTGTCACGCTTCCCTTGGCGTGGATCAAGGGATCTGTGGCTTTCCCTCGAGGCTTTCCCACGAGGCTTTCCCAAGAGGCTTTCCCACAGGGCTGTCCCACGTGCCACCGTGGTGTGAGTCGATCCTCGGCTTGAAAGTCGAGCAGTGCAGGGAAAACAGGTTTCCCTGGAATGGACTGAGACATCTGGGGGACTCTGGGAATGGTGGCACGACCCTGGAGTTCCTCTCGCCTTTCTGTGGAGAGCGCCTCCTCTTGAGATGCGACGGGAACGCCGGGAATTTTTCCCGACGAGGAAAGGATCCTCCTCTCGAGCTAGGAGGCGAAACGGGGCTCCTCTGGATGTGGGCGGGACTCTCGTGCTTCCTTGGAGACGGGTATGTCGGGGAACTTTTGAGTTGCAGCAAGGGTGTGAAGGACCCTTTGGAAGTTCCAGAGGTTAGGTGTGATTAGCCTCGAGACGCCTCAGCGAAATGGGCCTCATCTCGC
>NW_017214678.1:0-14495 GCF_001704415.2 Capra hircus
CTGCCAGATCGGGCCTCTGAAGGATTTCAGCTTGACGGGGACTTGCTGCCTCCTCTTCCCCCGAGGAGGCTCGCTTCCCTGCTGGCTGTGCACTCGCCTATCAGGCGGGGGCGCAGGGCTCCTCCAGCAGGTCTTGCCTCAGGGGCTGCTTCCCCTGAGTTGGGGCTGTGGGCAGGAACCCAGACACGCAGGATCAGGCCCCAAACACCTGCACATGTCTCTGCTGGGGAGGAGAGTGCTAGGGAACCTACGTCTGTCATACACTTTCTGGGCACCCAAGGAATCAGCCTCCGTGTGTGCGGGGCTGAAAACCCCAGCCAGGGGCCTGGGAGCCTGGTGCTCTCCGTGTGGCGCTGAATCTGGGCGGCCAAGCAACCGCTGGAGGAGCCCTGCAGTTGCCCTTCCCTTCCCTCTGACAGAATTCTCACTGCTGGAGCCCTTGGCAGTGTGCAACCCACCAGCCCCTAAGCTCTCCTTAAGGAGGACTGGGACCTAAGTGCAAAGGCAAGGCAGGATTGGAGCTGAGGCAAGAAAGGCGCCAGTGGCGACTCCCAGGCTCCTGCTGCCTGCTCCTTCCTGGAGAGGCAGCCTAAAAGCAAGGCAAGTCTGGGCAAGGCTAGCCCCCGGCAGAGCAGCCTCGCGCCAGGAACTCTGCCAGATCGGGGCTCTGAGCAGAGCTAGAGCTCTGCCGTACTGGAGGCGCACTTAGCTCCGTGCAAGCAGGGCTTTCAACTTGACGGGGCTGGGCTGCCTCCTCTTCCCCCGAGGAGGCTCGCTTCCCTGCTGGCTGTGCACTCGCCTATCAGGCGGGGGCGCAGGGCTCCTCCAGCAGGTCTTGCCTCAGGGGCTGCTTCCCCTGAGTTGGGGCTGTGGGCAGGAACCCAGACACGCAGGATCAGGCCCCAACACCTGCACATGTCTCTGCTGGGGAGGAGAGTGCTAGGGAACCTACGTCTGTCATACACTTTCTGGGCACCCAAGGAATCAGCCTCCGTGTGTGCGGGGCTGAAAACCCCAGCCAGGGGCCCTGGGAGCCTGGTGCTCTCGGTGCGGCGCTGATTCTAGGCGGCCTAGAAACCGCTGGAGGAGCCCTGCAGTTGCCCTTCCCTTCCCTCTGACAGAGCTCTCACTGCTGAAGCCCTTGGCAGTGTGCAACCCACCACCCCCTAAGCCCTCCCCAACGACGCCTGGCACCTATGTGCAAAGGCAAGGCAGGATTGGAGCTGAGGCAAGGAAGGCACCAGTGGCGTCTCCCAGGCTCGCTCAGACAGCTCCTTCCTGGGGAGGGAGCCTAAAAGCAAGGCAAGTCTGGGCAAGGCGAGCCCCCGGCCGAGCAGCCTCGCGCCAGAAACTCTGCCAGATCGGGGCTCTGAGCAGAGCTAGAGCTCTGCCGTACTGGAGGCCCACTTAGCTCCGTGCAAGCAGGGCTTTCCTCTTGACTGGGCTCGGCTGCCTCCTCTTCTCCCGAGGAGGCTCGCTACACTGCTGGCTGTGCTCTCGCCTATCAGGCGGGCGCGCAGGGCTCCTCCAGCAGGTCTTGCCTCAGGGGCTGCTTCCCCTGAGTTGAGGCTGTGGGCGGGAACCCAGACACGCAGGATAAGGCCCCAACCACCTGCACATGTCTCTGCTGGGGAGGAGAGTGCTAGGGAACCTACGTCTCTCACACACTTTCTAGGCACCCACGGAGTCAGCCTCTGGGAGTGTGGGGATGCAAAACCCAGCCAGGGGCCCTTGGAACCTGGTGCTCTCCGTGCGGAGCTTTGTCTGGGCGGCCAAGGAACCGCTGAAGGAGCCCTGCTGTTGCCCTTCGCTTCCCTCTGACAGAGCTTTCACTGCTGGAGCCCTTGGCAGTGTGCAACCCACCAGCCCCTAAGCCCTCCTCAAGGACGCTTGGGACCTAAGTGCAAAGGCAAGGCAGGGGTAGAGCTGAAGCCAGGAAGGCGCCAGTGGCGTTTCCGAGCCTCACACAGCCTGCTCCTTCCTGGGGAGGGAGCCTTAAAGCAAGGCAAGTCTGCGCAAGGCTCGCCTATGGCAGAGCATCTTGGTGCCAGGAACTCTGCCAGATCGGGCCTCTGAACAGAGCTAGAGATCTGCCGTACTGGAGTCGCACTTAGCTTCGTGTAAGCAGGGATTTCAGCTTGACGGGGACTTGCTGCCTCCTCTTCCCCCGAGGAGGCTCGCTTCCCTGCTGGCTGTGCACTCGCCTATCAGGCGGGGGGCGCAGGGCTCCTCCAGCAGGTCTTGCCTCAGGGGCTGCTTCCCCTGAGTTGGGGCTGTGGGCAGGAACCCAGACACGCAGGATCAGGCCCCAAACACCTGCACATGTCTCTGCTGGGGAGGAGAGTGCTAGGGAACCTACGTCTGTCATACACTTTCTGGGCACCCAAGGAATCAGCCTCCGTGTGTGCGGGGCTGAAAACCCCAGCCAGGGGCCTGGGAGCCTGGTGCTCTCCGTGTGGCGCTGAATCTGGGCGGCCAAGCAACCGCTGGAGGAGCCCTGCAGTTGCCCTTCCCTTCCCTCTGACAGAATTCTCACTGCTGGAGCCCTTGGCAGTGTGCAACCCACCAGCCCCTAAGCTCTCCTTAAGGAGGACTGGGACCTAAGTGCAAAGGCAAGGCAGGATTGGAGCTGAGGCAAGAAAGGCGCCAGTGGCGACTCCCAGGCTCCTGCTGCCTGCTCCTTCCTGGAGAGGCAGCCTAAAAGCAAGGCAAGTCTGGGCAAGGCTAGCCCCCGGCAGAGCAGCCTCGCGCCAGGAACTCTGCCAGATCGGGGCTCTGAGCAGAGCTAGAGCTCTGCCGTACTGGAGGCGCACTTAGCTCCGTGCAAGCAGGGCTTTCAACTTGACGGGGCTGGGCTGCCTCCTCTTCCCCCGAGGAGGCTCGCTTCCCTGCTGGCTGTGCACTCGCCTATCAGGCGGGGGCGCAGGGCTCCTCCAGCAGGTCTTGCCTCAGGGGCTGCTTCCCCTGAGTTGGGGCTGTGGGCAGGAACCCAGACACGCAGGATCAGGCCCCAACCACCTGCACATGTCTCTGCTGGGGAGGAGAGTGCTAGGGAACCTACGTCTGTCATACACTTTCTGGGCACCCAAGGAATCAGCCTCCGTGTGTGCGGGGCTGAAAACCCCAGCCAGGGGCCCTGGGAGCCTGGTGCTCTCGGTGCGGCGCTGATTCTAGGCGGCCTAGAAACCGCTGGAGGAGCCCTGCAGTTGCCCTTCCCTTCCCTCTGACAGAGCTCTCACTGCTGAAGCCCTTGGCAGTGTGCAACCCACCACCCCCTAAGCCCTCCCCAACACGCCTGGCACCTATGTGCAAAGGCAAGGCAGGATTGGAGCTGAGGCAAGGAAGGCACCAGTGGCGTCTCCCAGGCTCGCTCAGACAGCTCCTTCCTGGGGAGGGAGCCTAAAAGCAAGGCAAGTCTGGGCAAGGCGAGCCCCCGGCCGAGCAGCCTCGCGCCAGAAACTCTGCCAGATCGGGGCTCTGAGCAGAGCTAGAGCTCTGCCGTACTGGAGGCCCACTTAGCTCCGTGCAAGCAGGGCTTTCCTCTTGACTGGGCTCGGCTGCCTCCTCTTCTCCCGAGGAGGCTCGCTACACTGCTGGCTGTGCTCTCGCCTATCAGGCGGGCGCGCAGGGCTCCTCCAGCAGGTCTTGCCTCAGGGGCTGCTTCCCCTGAGTTGAGGCTGTGGGCGGAACCCAGACACGCAGGATAAGGCCCCAACCACCTGCACATGTCTCTGCTGGGGAGGAGAGTGCTAGGGAACCTACGTCTCTCACACACTTTCTAGGCACCCACGGAGTCAGCCTCTGGGAGTGTGGGGATGCAAAACCCAGCCAGGGGCCCTTGGAACCTGGTGCTCTCCGTGCGGAGCTTTGTCTGGGCGGCCAAGGAACCGCTGAAGGAGCCCTGCTGTTGCCCTTCGCTTCCCTCTGACAGAGCTTTCACTGCTGGAGCCCTTGGCAGTGTGCAACCCACCAGCCCCTAAGCCCTCCTCAAGGACGCTTGGGACCTAAGTGCAAAGGCAAGGCAGGGGTAGAGCTGAAGCCAGGAAGGCGCCAGTGGCGTTTCCGAGCCTCACACAGCCTGCTCCTTCCTGGGGAGGGAGCCTTAAAGCAAGGCAAGTCTGCGCAAGGCTCGCCTATGGCAGAGCATCTTGGTGCCAGGAACTCTGCCAGATCGGGCCTCTGAACAGAGCTAGAGATCTGCCGTACTGGAGTCGCACTTAGCTTCGTGTAAGCAGGGATTTCAGCTTGACGGGGACTTGCTGCCTCCTCTTCCCCCGAGGAGGCTCGCTTCCCTGCTGGCTGTGCACTCGCCTATCAGGCGGGGGCGCAGGGCTCCTCCAGCAGGTCTTGCCTCAGGGGCTGCTTCCCCTGAGTTGGGGCTGTGGGCAGGAACCCAGACACGCAGGATCAGGCCCCAAACACCTGCACATGTCTCTGCTGGGGAGGAGAGTGCTAGGGAACCTACGTCTGTCATACACTTTCTGGGCACCCAAGGAATCAGCCTCCGTGTGTGCGGGGCTGAAAACCCCAGCCAGGGGCCTGGGAGCCTGGTGCTCTCCGTGTGGCGCTGAATCTGGGCGGCCAAGCAACCGCTGGAGGAGCCCTGCAGTTGCCCTTCCCTTCCCTCTGACAGAATTCTCACTGCTGGAGCCCTTGGCAGTGTGCAACCCACCAGCCCCTAAGCTCTCCTTAAGGAGGACTGGGACCTAAGTGCAAAGGCAAGGCAGGATTGGAGCTGAGGCAAGAAAGGCGCCAGTGGCGACTCCCAGGCTCCTGCTGCCTGCTCCTTCCTGGAGAGGCAGCCTAAAAGCAAGGCAAGTCTGGGCAAGGCTAGCCCCGGCAGAGCAGCCTCGCGCCAGGAACTCTGCCAGATCGGGGCTCTGAGCAGAGCTAGAGCTCTGCCGTACTGGAGGCGCACTTAGCTCCGTGCAAGCAGGGCTTTCAACTTGACGGGGCTGGGCTGCCTCCTCTTCCCCGAGGAGGCTCGCTTCCCTGCTGGCTGTGCACTCGCCTATCAGGCGGGGGCGCAGGGCTCCTCCAGCAGGTCTTGCCTCAGGGGCTGCTTCCCCTGAGTTGGGGCTGTGGGCAGGAACCCAGACACGCAGGATCAGGCCCCAACCACCTGCACATGTCTCTGCTGGGGAGGAGAGTGCTAGGGAACCTACGTCTGTCATACACTTTCTGGGCACCCAAGGAATCAGCCTCCGTGTGTGCGGGCTGAAAACCCCAGCCAGGGGCCCTGGGAGCCTGGTGCTCTCGGTGCGGCGCTGATTCTAGGCGGCCTAGAAACCGCTGGAGGAGCCCTGCAGTTGCCCTTCCCTTCCCTCTGACAGAGCTCTCACTGCTGAAGCCCTTGGCAGTGTGCAACCCACCACCCCTAAGCCCTCCCCAACGACGCCTGGCACCTATGTGCAAAGGCAAGGCAGGATTGGAGCTGAGGCAAGGAAGGCACCAGTGGCGTCTCCCAGGCTCGCTCAGACAGCTCCTTCCTGGGGAGGGAGCCTAAAAGCAAGGCAAGTCTGGGCAAGGCGAGCCCCCGGCCGAGCAG
This sequence comes from Capra hircus, assembly GCF_001704415.2. NCBI lineage: Eukaryota > Metazoa > Chordata > Mammalia > Artiodactyla > Bovidae > Capra > Capra hircus. Next base: position 5,549 of record NW_017214678.1, read on the forward strand.
CCTCGCGCCAGAAACTCTGCCAGATCGGGGCTCTGAGCAGAGCTAGAGCTCTGCCGTACTGGAGGCCCACTTAGCTCCGTGCAAGCAGGGCTTTCCTCTTGACTGGGCTCGGCTGCCTCCTCTTCTCCCGAGGAGGCTCGCTACACTGCTGGCTGTGCTCTCGCCTATCAGGCGGGCGCGCAGGGCTCCTCCAGCAGGTCTTGCCTCAGGGGCTGCTTCCCCTGAGTTGAGGCTGTGGGCGGGAACCCAGACACGCAGGATAAGGCCCCAACCACCTGCACATGTCTCTGCTGGGGAGGAGAGTGCTAGGGAACCTACGTCTCTCACACACTTTCTAGGCACCCACGGAGTCAGCCTCTGGAGTGTGGGGATGCAAAACCCAGCCAGGGGCCCTTGGAACCTGGTGCTCTCCGTGCGGAGCTTTGTCTGGGCGGCCAAGGAACCGCTGAAGGAGCCCTGCTGTTGCCCTTCGCTTCCCTCTGACAGAGCTTTCACTGCTGGAGCCCTTGGCAGTGTGCAACCCACCAGCCCCTAAGCCCTCCTCAAGGACGCTTGGGACCTAAGTGCAAAGGCAAGGCAGGGGTAGAGCTGAAGCCAGGAAGGCGCCAGTGGCGTTTCCGAGCCTCACACAGCCTGCTCCTTCCTGGGGAGGAGCCTTAAAGCAAGGCAAGTCTGCGCAAGGCTCGCCTATGGCAGAGCATCTTGTGCCAGGAACTCTGCCAGATCGGGCCTCTGAACAGAGCTAGAGATCTGCCGTACTGGAGTCGCACTTAGCTTCGTGTAAGCAGGGATTTCAGCTTGACGGGGACTTGCTGCCTCCTCTTCCCCCGAGGAGGCTCGCTTCCCTGCTGGCTGTGCACTCGCCTATCAGGCGGGGGGCGCAGGGCTCCTCCAGCAGGTCTTGCCTCAGGGGCTGCTTCCCCTGAGTTGGGGCTGTGGGCAGGAACCCAGACACGCAGGATCAGGCCCCAAACACCTGCACATGTCTCTGCTGGGGAGGAGAGTGCTAGGGAACCTACGTCTGTCATACACTTTCTGGGCACCCAAGGAATCAGCCTCCGTGTGTGCGGGGCTGAAAACCCCAGCCAGGGCCCTGGGAGCCTGGTGCTCTCCGTGTGGCGCTGAATCTGGGCGGCCAAGCAACCGCTGGAGGAGCCCTGCAGTTGCCCTTCCCTTCCCTCTGACAGAATTCTCACTGCTGGAGCCCTTGGCAGTGTGCAACCCACCAGCCCCTAAGCTCTCCTTAAGGAGGACTGGGACCTAAGTGCAAAGGCAAGGCAGGGATTGGAGCTGAGGCAAGAAAGGCGCCAGTGGCGACTCCCAGGCTCCTGCTGCCTGCTCCTTCCTGGAGAGGCAGCCTAAAAGCAAGGCAAGTCTGGGCAAGGCTAGCCCCGGCAGAGCAGCCTCGCGCCAGGAACTCTGCCAGATCGGGGCTCTGAGCAGAGCTAGAGCTCTGCCGTACTGGAGGCGCACTTAGCTCCGTGCAAGCAGGGCTTTTCAACTTGACGGGGCTGGGCTGCCTCCTCTTCCCCGAGGAGGCTCGCTTCCCTGCTGGCTGTGCACTCGCCTATCAGGGGGGGCGCAGGGCTCCTCCAGCAGGTCTTGCCTCAGGGGCTGCTTCCCCTGAGTTGGGGCTGTGGGCAGGAACCCAGACACGCAGGATCAGGCCCCAAACACCTGCACATGTCTCTGCTGGGGAGGAGAGTGCTAGGGAACCTACGTCTGTCATACACTTTCTGGGCACCCAAGGAATCAGCCTCCGTGTGTGCGGGGCTGAAAACCCCAGCCAGGGGCCCTGGGAGCCTGGTGCTCTCGGTGCGGCGCTGATTCTAGGCGGCCTAGAAACCGCTGGAGGAGCCCTGCAGTTGCCCTTCCCTTCCCCTCTGACAGAGCTCTCACTGCTGAAGCCCTTGGCAGTGTGCAACCCACCACCCCCTAAGCCCTCCCCAACGACGCCTGGCACCTATGTGCAAAGGCAAGGCAGGATTGGAGCTGAGGCAAGGAAGGCACCAGTGGCGTCTCCCAGGCTCGCTCAGACAGCTCCTTCCTGGGGAGGGAGCCTAAAAGCAAGGCAAGTCTGGGCAAGGCGAGCCCCGGCCGAGCAGCTCGCGCCAGAACTCTGCCAGATCGGGGCTCTGAGCAGAGCTAGAGCTCTGCCGTACTGGAGCGCACTTAGCTCCGTGCAAGCAGGGCTTTCCTCTTGACTGGGCTCGGCTGCCTCCTCTTCTCCCGAGGAGGCTCGCTACACTGCTGGCTGTGCTCTCGCCTATCAGGCGGGCGCGCAGGGCTCCTCCAGCAGGTCTTGCCTCAGGGGCTGCTTCCCCTGAGTTGAGGCTGTGGGCGGGAACCCAGACACGCAGGATAAGGCCCCAACCACCTGCACATGTCTCTGCTGGGGAGGAGAGTGCTAGGGAACCTACGTCTCTCACACACTTTCTAGGCACCCACGGAGTCAGCCTCTGGGAGTGTGGGATGCAAAACCCAGCCAGGGGCCCTTGGAACCTGGTGCTCTCCGTGCGGAGCTTTGTCTGGGCGGCCAAGGAACCGCTGAAGGAGCCCTGCTGTTGCCCTTCGCTTCCCTCTGACAGAGCTTTCACTGCTGGAGCCCTTGGCAGTGTGCAACCCACCAGCCCCTAAGCCCTCCTCAAGGACGCTTGGGACCTAAGTGCAAAGGCAAGGCAGGGGTAGAGCTGAAGCCAGGAAGGCGCCAGTGGCGTTTCCGAGCCTCACACAGCCTGCTCCTTCCTGGGGAGGGAGCCTTAAAGCAAGGCAAGTCTGCGCAAGGCTCGCCTATGGCAGAGCATCTTGGTGCCAGGAACTCTGCCAGATCGGGCCTCTGAACAGAGCTAGAGATCTGCCGTACTGGAGTCGCACTTAGCTTCGTGTAAGCAGGATTTCAGCTTGACGGGGGACTTGCTGCCTCCTCTTCCCCCGAGGAGGCTCGCTTCCCTGCTGGCTGTGCACTCGCCTATCAGGCGGGGGCGCAGGGCTCCTCCAGCAGGTCTTGCCTCAGGGGCTGCTTCCCCTGAGTTGGGGCTGTGGGCAGGAACCCAGACACGCAGGATCAGGCCCCAAACACCTGCACATGTCTCTGCTGGGGAGGAGAGTGCTAGGGAACCTACGTCTGTCATACACTTTCTGGGCACCCAAGGAATCAGCCTCCGTGTGTGCGGGGCTGAAAACCCCAGCCAGGGGCCCTGGGAGCCTGGTGCTCTCCGTGTGGCGCTGATTCTGGCGGCCAAGCAACCGCTGGAGGAGCCCTGCAGTTGCCCTTCCCTTCCCTCTGACAGAATTCTCACTGCTGAAGCCCTTGGCAGTGTGCAACCCACCAGCCCCTAAGCCTCCAAAGGAGGACTGGGACCTAAGTGCAAAGGCAAGGCAGGATTGGAGCTGAGGCAAGAAAGGCACCAGTGGCGACTCCCAGGCTCCTGCTGCCTGCTCCTTCCTGGAGAGGAGCCTAAAAGCAAGGCAAGTCTGGGCAAGGCGAGCCCCCGGCCAGAGCAGCCTCGCGCCAGGAACTCTGCCAGATCGGGGCTCTGAGCAGAGCTAGAGCTCTGCCGTACTGGAGGCGCACTTAGCTCCGTGCAAGCAGGGCTTTCCTTGACTGGGCTCGGCTGCCTCCTCTTCTCCCGAGGAGGCTCGCTTCCCTGCTGGCTGTGCTCTCGCCTATCAGGCGGGGCGCAGGGCTCCTCCAGCAGGTCTTGCCTCAGGGGCTGCTTCCCCTGAGTTGGGGCTGTGGGCAGGAACCCAGACACGCAGGATCAGGCCCCAAACACCTGCACATGTCTCTGCTGGGAGGAGAGTGCTAGGGAACCTACGTCTCTCACACACTTTCTAGGCACCCACGGAGTCAGCCTCTGGGAGTGTGGGGATGCAAAACCCAGCCAGGGGCCCTTGGAACCTGGTGCTCTCCGTGCGGAGCTTTGTCTGGCGGCCAAGAAACCGCTGAAGGAGCCCTGCTGTTGCCCTTCGCTTCCCTCTGACAGAGCTTTCACTGCTGGAGCCCTTGGCAGTGTGCAACCACCAGCCCCTAAGCCCTCCTCAAGGACGCTGGGACCTAAGTGCAAAGGCAAGGCAGGGGTAGAGCTGAAGCCAGGAAGGCGCCAGTGGCGTTTCCGAGCCTCACACAGCCTGCTCCTTCCTGGGGAGGGAGCCTTAAAGCAAGGCAAGTCTGCGCAAGGCTCGCCTATGGCAGAGCATCTTGGTGCCAGGAACTCTGCCAGATCGGGCCTCTGAACAGAGCTAGAGATCTGCCGTACTGGAGTCGCACTTAGCTTCGTGTAAGCAGGGATTTCAGCTTGACGGGGACTTGCTGCCTCCTCTTCCCCGAGGAGGCTCGCTTCCCTGCTGGCTGTGCACTCGCCTATCAGGCGGGGCGCAGGGCTCCTCCAGCAGGTCTTGCCTCAGGGGCTGCTTCCCCTGAGTTGGGGCTGTGGGCAGGAACCCAGACACGCAGGATCAGGCCCCAAACACCTGCACATGTCTCTGCTGGGGAGGAGAGTGCTAGGGAACCTACGTCTGTCATACACTTTCTGGGCACCCAAGGAATCAGCCTCCGTGTGTGCGGGGCTGAAAACCCAGCCAGGGGCCCTGGGAGCCTGGTGCTCTCCGTGTGGCGCTGAATCTGGGCGGCCAAGAACCGCTGGAGGAGCCCTGCAGTTGCCCTTCCCTTCCCTCTGACAGAATTCTCACTGCTGGAGCCCTTGGCAGTGTGCAACCCACCAGCCCTAAGCTCTCCTTAAGGAGGACTGGGACCTAAGTGCAAAGGCAAGGCAGGATTGGAGCTGAGGCAAGAAAGGCGCCAGTGGCGACTCCCAGGCTCCTGCTGCCTGCTCCTTCCTGGAGAGGCAGCCTAAAAGCAAGGCAAGTCTGGGCAAGGCTAGCCCCCGCAGAGCAGCCTCGCGCCAGGAACTCTGCCAGATCGGGGCTCTGAGCAGAGCTAGAGCTCTGCCGTACTGGAGGCGCACTTAGCTCCGTGCAAGCAGGGCTTTCAACTTGACGGGGCTGGCTGCCTCCTCTTCCCCGAGGAGGCTCGCTTCCCTGCTGGCTGTGCACTCGCCTATCAGGCGGGGGCGCAGGGCTCCTCCAGCAGGTCTTGCCTCAGGGGCTGCTTCCCCTGAGTTGGGGCTGTGGGCAGGAACCCAGACACGCAGGATCAGGCCCCAAACACCTGCACATGTCTCTGCTGGGGAGGAGAGTGCTAGGGAACCTACGTCTGTCATACACTTTCTGGGCACCCAAGGAATCAGCCTCCGTGTGTGCGGGGCTGAAAACCCCAGCCAGGGGCCCTGGGAGCCTGGTGCTCTCGGTGCGGCGCTGATTCTAGGCGGCCTAGAAACCGCTGGAGGAGCCCTGCAGTTGCCCTTCCCTTCCCTCTGACAGAGCTCTCACTGCTGAAGCCCTTGGCAGTGTGCAACCCACCACCCCCTAAGCCCTCCCCAACCACGCCTGGCACCTATGTGCAAAGGCAAGGCAGGATTGGAGCTGAGGCAAGAAGGCACCAGTGGCGTCTCCTCGCTCAGACAGCTCCTTCCTGGGGAGGGAGCCTAAAAGCAAGGCAAGTCTGGGCAAGGCGAGCCCCCCGAGCAGCTCGCGCCAGAAACTCTGCCAGATCGGGGCTCTGAGCAGAGCTAGAGCTCTGCCGTACTGGAGGCCCACTTAGCTCCGTGCAAGCAGGGCTTTCTCTTGACTGGGCTCGGCTGCCTCCTCTTCTCCCGAGGAGGCTCGCTACACTGCTGGCTGTGCTCTCGCCTATCAGGCGGGCGCGCAGGGCTCCTCCAGCAGGTCTTGCCTCAGGGCTGCTTCCCCTGAGTTGGGCTGTGGGCGGGAACCCAGACACGCAGGATAAGGCCCCAACCACCTGCACATGTCTCTGCTGGGGAGGAGAGTGCTAGGGAACCTACGTCTCTCACACACTTTCTAGGCACCCACGGAGTCAGCCTCTGGGAGTGTGGGATGCAAAACCCAGCCAGGGCCCTTGGAACCTGGTGCTCTCCGTGCGGAGCTTTGTCTGGGCGGCCAAGGAACCGCTGAAGGAGCCCTGCTGTTGCCCTTCGCTTCCCTCTGACAGAGCTTTCACTGCTGGAGCCCTTGGCAGTGTGCAACCCACCAGCCCCTAAGCCCTCCTCAAGGACGCTTGGGACCTAAGTGCAAAGGCAAGGCAGGGGTAGAGCTGAAGCCAGGAAGGCGCCAGTGGCGTTTCCGAGCCTCACACAGCCTGCTCCTTCCTGGGGAGGGAGCCTTAAAGCAAGGCAAGTCTGCGCAAGGCTCGCCTATGGCAGAGCATCTTGGTGCCAGGAACTCTGCCAGATCGGGCCTCTGAACAGAGCTAGAGATCTGCCGTACTGGAGTCGCACTTAGCTTCGTGTAAGCAGGGATTTCAGCTTGACGGGGACTTGCTGCCTCCTCTTCCCCGAGGAGGCTCGCTTCCCTGCTGGCTGTGCACTCGCCTATCAGGCGGGGGCGCAGGGCTCCTCCAGCAGGTCTTGCCTCAGGGGCTGCTTCCCCTGAGTTGGGGCTGTGGGCAGGAACCCAGACACGCAGGATCAGGCCCCAAACACCTGCACATGTCTCTGCTGGGGAGGAGAGTGCTAGGGAACCTACGTCTGTCATACACTTTCTGGGCACCCAAGGAATCAGCCTCCGTGTGTGCGGGGCTGAAAACCCCAGCCAGGGGCCTGGGAGCCTGGTGCTCTCCGTGTGGCGCTGAATCTGGCGGCCAAGCAACCGCTGGAGGAGCCCTGCAGTTGCCCTTCCCTTCCCTCTGACAGAATTCTCACTGCTGGAGCCCTTGGCAGTGTGCAACCCACCAGCCCCTAAGCTCTCCTTAAGGAGGACTGGACCTAAGTGCAAAGGCAAGGCAGGATTGGAGCTGAGGCAAGAAAGGCGCCAGTGGCGACTCCCAGGCTCCTGCTGCCTGCTCCTTCCTGGAGAGGCAGCCTAAAAGCAAGGCAAGTCTGGGCAAGGCTAGCCCCCGGCAGAGCAGCCTCGCGCCAGGAACTCTGCCAGATCGGGGCTCTGAGCAGAGCTAGAGCTCTGCCGTACTGGAGGCGCACTTAGCTCCGTGCAAGCAGGGCTTTCAACTTGACGGGCTGGGCTGCCTCCTCTTCCCCCGAGGAGGCTCGCTTCCCTGCTGGCTGTGCACTCGCCTATCAGGCGGGGCGCAGGGCTCCTCCAGCAGGTCTTGCCTCAGGGGCTGCTTCCCTGAGTTGGGGCTGTGGGCAGGAACCCAGACACGCAGGATCAGGCCCCAAACACCTGCACATGTCTCTGCTGGGGAGGAGAGTGCTAGGGAACCTACGTCTGTCATACACTTTCTGGGCACCCAAGGAATCAGCCTCCGTGTGTGCGGGGCTGAAAACCCCAGCCAGGGGCCCTGGGAGCCTGGTGCTCTCGGTGCGGCGCTGATTCTAGGCGGCCTAGAAACCGCTGGAGGAGCCCTGCAGTTGCCCTTCCCTTCCCTCTGACAGAGCTCTCACTGCTGAAGCCCTTGCAGTGTGCAACCCACCACCCCCTAAGCCCTCCCCAACGACGCCTGGCACCTATGTGCAAAGGCAAGGCAGGATTGGAGCTGAGGCAAGGAAGGCACCAGTGGCGTCTCCCAGGCTCGCTCAGACAGCTCCTTCCTGGGGAGGGAGCCTAAAAGCAAGGCAAGTCTGGGCAAGGCGAGCCCCCGGCCGAGCAGCCTCGCGCCAGAAACTCTGCCAGATCGGGGCTCTGAGCAGAGCTAGAGCTCTGCCGTACTGGGCCCACTTAGCTCCGTGCAAGCAGGGCTTTCTCTTGACTGGGCTCGGCTGCCTCCTCTTCTCCCGAGGAGGCTCGCTACACTGCTGGCTGTGCTCTCGCCTATCAGGCGGGCGCGCAGGGCTCCTCCAGCAGGTCTTGCCTCAGGGGCTGCTTCCCCTGAGTTGAGGCTGGGCGGGAACCCAGACACGCAGGATAAGGCCCCAACCACCTGCACATGTCTCTGCTGGGAGGAGAGTGCTAGGGAACCTACGTCTCTCACACACTTTCTAGGCACCCACGGAGTCAGCCTCTGGGAGTGTGGGGATGCAAAACCCAGCCAGGGGCCCTTGGAACCTGGTGCTCTCCGTGCGGAGCTTTGTCTGGCGGCCAAGGAACCGCTGAAGGAGCCCTGCTGTTGCCCTTCGCTTCCCTCTGACAGAGCTTTCACTGCTGGAGCCCTTGGCAGTGTGCAACCCACCAGCCCCTAAGCCCTCCTCAAGGACGCTTGGGACCTAAGTGCAAAGGCAAAGGCAGGGTAGAGCTGAAGCCAGGAAGGCGCCAGTGGCGTTTCCGAGCCTCACACAGCCTGCTCCTTCCTGGGGAGGGAGCCTTAAAGCAAGGCAAGTCTGCGCAAGGCTCGCCTATGGCAGAGCATCTTGGTGCCAGGAACTCTGCCAGATCGGGCCTCTGAACAGAGCTAGAGATCTGCCGTACTGGAGTCGCACTTAGCTTCGTGTAAGCAGGGATTTCAGCTTGACGGGGACTTGCTGCCTCCTCTTCCCCGAGGAGGCTCGCTTCCCTGCTGGCTGTGCACTCGCCTATCAGGCGGGGGGCGCAGGGCTCCTCCAGCAGGTCTTGCCTCAGGGGCTGCTTCCCCTGAGTTGGGGCTGTGGGCAGGAACCCAGACACGCAGGATCAGGCCCCAAACACCTGCACATGTCTCTGCTGGGGGAGGAGAGTGCTAGGGAACCTACGTCTGTCATACACTTTCTGGGCACCCAAGGAATCAGCCTCCGTGTGTGCGGGGCTGAAAACCCCAGCCAGGGGACCTGGGAGCCTGGTGCTCTCCGTGTGGCGCTGAATCTGGGCGGCCAAGCAACCGCTGGAGGAGCCCTGCAGTTGCCCTTCCCTTCCCTCTGACAGAATTCTCACTGCTGGAGCCCTTGGCAGTGTGCAACCCACCAGCCCCTAAGCTCTCCTTAAGAGGACTGGGACCTAAGTG
>NW_017214679.1:0-14495 GCF_001704415.2 Capra hircus
GGAACGCCAGGAATTCTTTACAGACCAGGCAGGAAAAGGATCCTCCTCTCGAGCTGGAGGCGGAAAACGGGGCTCCTCTGGATGTGGGCTGGACTCTCCTGCTTCCTCTCCAGTGGAGACGGGTATGTCGGGGAACTTCTAGAGTTGCAGCAAGGGTGTGAAGGACCGTTTGGAAGTTTCAGAGGTTAGGTGTGATTAGCCTCGAGAAGCCTCAGGGAAATGGGCCTCATCTCGCCTGGAGGGGAGAACCTCTGGATTTTCTCGAGTTGGGGCAGGTGCTCTCGACTTACGACGGGCTCAGGGACACGCTCTGGTGGCCTCAGGAAAGGCCAGTCCCCATGCGAGTTGCTCGGGGGCCTCTCGGGATTCCTCTCTGTCGATGCCGGGGCCTAAGGCCTTGTGTGGAGTCGTTGCCAGAACCTGAGGATTCCTCTCCAGTGTTGACATGGATCTTGGGGTACTTCCTGAGTCTCCCCTGGGGAGTCAATCCTCGTCTCGTTTGGGGGCATCAATATGTGCTTTCCTCCCGAGCTGTAGCAGCAGTGTCACGCTTCCCTTCAAGTGGATCAAGGGATCTGTGGCTTTCCCTCGAGGCTTTCCACAAGGCTGTCCACGTGCCACCGTGGTGAGAGTCGATCCTCGGCTTGAAAGTCGAGGTAGGGCAGGGAAAAATGGTTTCACTGAAATGGACTGAGACATTTGAGGGACTCTGGGAATGGTGGCACCACCCTGGAGTTCCTCTCGCCTTTCCTGTGGAGAGCGCCTCCTCTTGAGATGCGACGGGAACGCCGGGAATTCTTTCCCGACCACGCAGGGAAAGATCCCTCCTCTCGAGCTACGAGGCAGAAACGGGGCTCCTCTGGATTTAGGGGGACTCTCGTGATTCCTCTCGAATGGAGACGGGTATGTCTGGGAAATTCTTCAGTTGCAGCAAGGGTGTGAAGGACCCTTTGGAAGTTCCAGAAGTTAGGTGTGATTAGCCACGAGATGCCTCAGCGGAAATGGGCCTCATCTCGCCTGGACGGGAGAACCTCCTGGATTTTCCCGAGTTGTGGCAGGTGCTCTCGACTTACGACTGGGACCTCAGGGACATGCTCTTGTGGCCTTAGGAAAGGCCAGTCCCCATGCGAGTTGTTCGGGTGCCTCTCGGTATTCCTCTCCCGTCGATGCCGGGACCTAAGACCTTGTTTGGAGTCGGTGCCAGAACCTGAAGATTCCTCTCCAATGCTGACATGGATTTGGGGTACTTCTGGAGTCTCCCAGGGTACTCAGTCCTCGTCTCAAATTGGGGCATGCTCGTGCGATTTCCTCTCGAGCTGTAGCAGCAGTGTCACGCTTCCCTTCGCGTGGATCAAGGGATCTGTGGCTTTCCCGCGAGGCTTTCCCACGAGGCTTTCCCACGAGTCTTTCCCACAGGGTTGTCCCTCGTGCCACCTTGGTGTGAGTCGATCCTCGGCTTGAAAGTCGAGGCAGTGCAGGGAAAACAGGTTTCCCTGGAATGGACTGAGACATCTGGGGGACTCTGGGAATGGTGGCACGACCCTGGAGTTCCTCTCGCCTTTCCTGTGGAGAGCGCCTCCTCTTGAGATGAGACGGGAACGCCAGGAATTCTTTCCCGACCACGCAGGGAAAGGATCCTCCTCTCGAGCTAGGAGGCGGAAACGGGGCTCCTCTGGATGTGGGCGGGACCCTCGTGCTTTCTCTCGAGTGGAGACGGGTATGTTGGGGTCTTCTTGAGTTGCAGCAAGTGTGTGAAGGACCTTTGTAATTTCCAGATGTTAGTTGTGATTAGCCTCGAGAAGCCTCAGCGGAAATGGGCCTCATCTCGCCTGGAGGGGAGAACCTCCTGGATTTTCTCGAGTTGGGCAGGTGCTCTCGACTTACGACGGGGACCTCAGGGACCCTCTCTGGTGGCCTCAGGAAAGGCCTGTCCCCATGCGAGTTGCTCGGGGCCTCTCGGGATTCCTCTCCCGTCGATGCTGGGGCATAAGACCCTGTATGGAGTCATTGCTGTAACCTGAGGATTCTTCTCCAGTGCTGACATGGACCTTGGGGTACTTCTGGAGTCTCCCAGGGGAGTCAGTTCTCGTCTCGAGTGGGGGCATGCACGTGCGCTTTCCTCCCGAGCTGTGGCAGCAGTGTCGCGCTTCCCTTCGCTGGATCAAGGGATCTGTGGCTTTCCTGCGAGGCTTTCCCACGAGGCTTTCCCACGAGTCTTTCCCACAGGGTTGTCCCTCGTGTCACCGTGGTGTGAGTCGATCCTCGGCTTGAAAGTCGAGGCAGTGCAGGGAAAACAGGTTTCCCTGGAATGGACTGAGACATCTGGGGGACTCTGTGAATGGTGGCACGACCCTGGAGTTCCTCTCGCCTTTCCTGTGGAGAGTGACTCCTCTTGAGATGCGTCGGGAACGCCGGGAATTCTTTCCCAAACACGCAGGGAAAGGATCCCTACTCTCGAGCTAGGAGGCGGAAACGGGGCTCCTCTGGATGTGGGCGGGCCTCTCGTGCTTCCTCTCGAGTGGAGACGGGTATGTGGGGGAATTTCTTGAGTTGCAGCAATGGTGTGAAGGACCCATAGGAAGTTCCAGAGGTTAGGTGTGATTAGCCTCGAGACGCTTCAGCGGAAATGGGCCTCATCTCGCCTGGAGGGGAGAACCTCCTGGATTTTCTCGAGTTGCGGCAGGTGCTCTCGACTTACGACGGGGACCATCAGGAACCCGCTCTGGTGGCCTCAGGAAAGGCCAGTCCCCATGCGAGGTGCTCGGTGGTCTCTCGGGATTCCTCTCCTGTCGATTCCCGGGCCTAAGACCTTGTGTGGAGTCATTGCTGGAACCTGAGGATTCCTCTCCAGTGCTGACATGGAGTTTGGGGTACTTCTGGAGTCTCCCCAGTGGAGTCAGATCTCGTCTCGTGTGGGGGCATGCACGTGCGCTTTCTCCCGAGCTGTAGCAGCATTTTCACGCTTCCCTTCGAGTGGATCAAGGCATCTGTGGATTTCCCTCGAGGCTTTCCACGAGGTTTTCCCACGAGGCTTTCTCACAGGCTGTCCCACGTGCCCCGTGGTGTGAGTCGATCCTCGGCTTGAAAGTCGAGGCAGTGCAGGGAAAACAGATTTCCCTGGAATGGACTGAGACATCTGGGGGATTCTGGGAATGGTGGCACGACCCTGGAGTTCCTCTCGCCTTTCCTGTGGAGAGCGCCCCCCTCTTGAGCTGCGATGGGAAGGCCAGGATTTCTTTCCTGAACACGCAGGGAAAGGAACCCTCCTCTCGAGCTAGGAGGCGGAAACGGGTCTCCTCTGGATATGGGCGGGACTCTCGTGCTTCCTCTCGAGTGGAGACGGTATGTCGGGGAACTTCTTCAGTTGTAGCAAGGGTGTGAAGGGACCCTCTGGAAGTTCCAGAGGTTAGGTGTGATTAGCCTCGAGATGCCTCAGCGGAAATGGGCCTCATCTCGCCTGGAGGGGAGAACCTGGATTTTCTCGAGTTGCGGCAGGTGCTCTCGACTTACGACGGGGACCTCAGGGACCCGCTCTGGTGGCCTCAGCAAAGGCCAGTCCGCATGCGAGTTGCTCGGGGCTCTCGGGATTCCTCTCCCGTCGATGCCGGGGGCCTAAGACTGCCAGGAGCCAGTGTGAGGAAGCCCGCCCGTGACAAGGTTATGAGGAAGGAAGCTGACATACGCAAGGCGTGCTCAGACTTCAGGGACCTCTCTGGAATTTTTAAGCATGTACCCCAACAAAATCTGCCGGTTTTTGTGCTCTGCTTTTTCTCTCTTCTGACCTTTTCTGGAAAAAGTCAATTCAGGGCGTTATCTTCTGCATTTGAAAGAGTGTTTCAATCCAAAAACCCTCTGATGGCTTTCTAGCCTGCCTGTAGAACTCGTACAGCTGCGCTTGTGATTGTTTGAGGCCTCCTGACGCAGGAGGCACAGGAAGCTTAAAACATCCTAGGAATGCAGGAGCTTCTGAGGAGTCAGAATCTTTAGAATAGGACTGATTAAAAGTTTCATTTTTTTGGGTCAATGCTTGCTGCCAAATTTTCATATCCTTTATTTTTAGATATAGTTGGTATATAGAAAAACAAGTAGTAGACCTGGTATTAGCAACATTAGATCTTTGAGTTAAGTACCTTCTTTGTTATAACCCACTGCACCTTTGTTCTATAGAGATGTAACTTTAATGCTTTAAGGAGATGCACATTAAAGAAAAACACTTCAGGGGAAACAAAATTAACATTAATTAAGGAAGAGAGCCAAAAGTGTTAACAAGCCTCTTTGGCCAGAAGATAATGTAAATCACCTGAGACCTTTTGTATACAAAATGATATACAGAAAGAATCTGGGTTGCGAGCACTACATAATTTTGTGTTATCCATTGATCTCCATGTTTTATCAAAAGTATAAAAAGGCCTTCTGAACAATGAATGAGGAGGCCAGGGGCCGGGGGCCAGTTTCTCGGACCAGCTTCTCGAACTAGTCTCTCAGCCTGGTTTCTTGGGACTCTGGCTCCCCCCGTGTCTTTCTCTCTCTTTCTTCTTTCTCTACTTTCCTTCTCTCTGCTCTTTACTATAACTTCAGGCTGAATCTCCACCTGGAGTGCGGAGGCTCGCCAGGTCTTACTTACTTGCCCTGGCTGTTAAGACCCGCACGAAAGGGAGCTTAAGGCGAGGCACCCTTAGATATTCAAGCGGGCGCCGGTGGCCCAACGTAGGTGGTGCAAATTCCTTGTCCTGAATTTTATTGGCCTTCTGCGTAAACTAAGCTATTCAGCCCTCTTCCTCCACTTAATCTTCTTATACACTATAGTTTCCTAATCTAATCTTACATTAATCAATAAACAAGTCTTTCCACGCCAACGCCGGCCACCCTTCGAATTCCCTGGATCCACCGGGGCTGGACCCCGGCATAAGACCTTGTGTGGAGTCGGGTGCGGAACCTGAGGATTCCTCTCCAGGGCTGACATGGATCTTGGGGTACTTCTGGAGTCTCCCCAAGGGAGTCAGTCCTCGTCCTCGCATGGGGGCATGCACGTGCGCTTTTCTCCCCAGCTCTAGCAGCAGTGTCACGCTTCCCGTCGAGTGGATCAAAGGATCTGTGGCTTTCCCTCGAGGCTTTCCCACGAGGCTTTCCCACGTGGCTTTCCCACAGGGCTGTCCCACAGTGCCACCGTGGTGTGAGTCGATCCTCGCTTGAAAGTCGAGGCAGTGCAGGGAATAAAGGTTTCTTAAATGGACTGAGACATCTGGGGGACTCTAGGGAATGGTGGCACGACCCTGGAGTTCTCTCGCCTTTCCTTCTGCGAGAGCGCCTCCTTCTTGAGATGCGACGGGAACACCGGAATTCTTTCCCGACCACGCAGGGAAAGATCCCTCCTCTCCAACTAGGAGGCGAAACAGCGGCTCCTCTGGATGAGGAGGGACTCTCGTGATTCTCTCGAGTGGAGACGGGTAAGTCGGGGGAACTTCTTGAGTTGCAGCAAGGTGTGAAGGACCCTTTGGAAGTTCAGAGGTTAGGTGTGATTAGCCTCGAGACGCCTCCGCGGAAATTGCCTAATCTCGCCTGAAGGGGAGAACCTCCTGGATTTTCTCCAGTTGCGGCAGGTGCTCTCGGCTTATGACGGGGACCTCAGGGACCCGCTCTGGTGGCCTCAGGAAAGGCCAGTCCCCAGCGAGTTGGTCGGGGGCATCTCAGGATTCTCTCCTGTCGATGCCGGGCCTAAGACCTTGTGTGGAGTCGGTGCCGGAACCTGAGGATTCCTCTCCGGTGCTGACATGGATCTTGGGTACTTCTGGTGTCTCGCCAGGGAGTCAGTCCTCGTCTCGAGTGGGGGTTGCACTTGCGCTTTCCTCCGAGCTGTAGCAGCAATGTCACGCTTCCCTTCGCTTGGATCAAGGGATCTGTGGCTTTCCCTGAGGCTTTCCCACGAGCTTTCCCACAAGGCTTTCCCACAGGGTTGTCCCACGAGCCACCGTGGTGTGAGTCGATCCTCGGCTTGAAAGTCGAGGCAGTGCAGGGAAAACAGGTATCCCTGGAATGGACTGAGACATCTGGGGACTCTGGGAATGGTGGCACGACCCTGGAGTTCCTCTCGCCTTTCCTGTGGAAAGCGCCTCCTCTTGAGATGCGTCGGGAACGCCGGGAATTCTTTCCCAACAAGCAGGGAAAGGATCCCTCCTCTCGAGCTAGGAGGCGGAAATGGGGCTCCTCTGGATGTGGGCGGGACTATCGTGCTTCCTCTCTTGTGCAGACGGGTATGTCGGGGAACTTCCTGAGTTGCAGCAAGGGTGTGAAGGACCCTTTGGAAGTTCCAGAGGTTAGGTGTGATTAGCCTCGAGATGCCTCAGCGGAAATGGCCTCATTTCGCCTGGAGGGAGAACCTCCTGGATTTTCTCGAGTTGCGACAGTTGCTCTCGACTTACGACGGGGACCTCAGGGACCCGCTCTGGTGGCCTCAGGAAAGGCCAGTCCCCATGCGAATTGCTCGGTGGTCTCTCAGGATTCTCTCCCGTCGATCCGGGGCCTAAGATCTTGTGTAGAATCGGTGCGTAACTGGCATTCCTCTCCACTGCTGACATGGATCTGGGGTACTTCTGGAGTCTGCCCAAGGGAGTCAGTCCTCGTCTCGAGAGGGGGCATGCACGTGCGCTTTCCTCCCAAGCTGTAGCAGAAGTGTCGCGCTTCCCTTCGCGTGGATAAAGGATCTGTGGCTTTCCCTCGAGGCTTTCCCACAGGGCTGTCCCACGTGCCACCGTGGTGTGAGTCGATCCTTGGCTTGAAAGTCGAGGCAGTGCAGGAAAACAGGTTTCCCTGGAATGGACTGAGATATCTGGGGGACTCTGGAATGGTGGCACGACCCTGGAGTTCCTCTCGCCTTTCCTGTGGAGAGCGCCTCCTCTTGAGATGCGATGGGAACACCGGGAATTCTTTCCCGACCACGCAGGAAAGGATCCGTCCTTTCGAGCTAGGAGGCAGAAACAGGGCTTCTCTGGAAGTGGGCGGGACTCCGTGCTTCCTCTCGAGTGGAGACGGGTATGTCGGGGAAGTTCTTGAGTTGAAGCAAGGGTGTGAAGGACCCTTTGGAAGTTCCAGATGTTAGATGTGATTAGCCTCAAGACGCCTCAGGGAAATGGGCTTCAACTCGCCTGGAGGGGAGAACCTCCTGATTTTCTCGAGTTGCGGCAGGTGCTCTCGACTTACGACGGGGACTTCAGGGACCCGCTCTGGTGGCCACAGGAAATGCAGTCCCCATGCGAGTTGCTCGGGGCCTCTCGGGATTCCTCTCCCGTCGATGCCGGGGCCTAAGACCTTGTGTGGGGTCGTTCCGGAACTGAGGATTCCTCTCCAGTGCTGACATGGATCTGGGGAACTTCTGGAGTCTCCCCAGGTGAGTCAGTCCTCGTCTCTAGTGGGGGCATGAACTTGCGCTTCCTCCCGAGCTATAGCAGCAGTGTCACGCTTCCCTTCGCGTGCATAAAGGGATATGTGGCTTCCCTCGAGGCTTCCAGGAGGCTTTCCCACGAGGCATTCCCACAGGCTGTCCCACATGCCACCGTGGTGTGAGTCGATCTCGGCTTGAAAGTGGAGGCAGTGCAGGGAAAACAGTTTCCCTGGAATGGACTGAGACATCTGCGGGCTCTGGGAATGGTGGCACGACCCTGGAGTTGCTCTCTCCTTTCTGTGGAGAGCACTCCTCTTGATTGCGACGGAAACGCCGGGAATTCCTTTCCCGAACACGCAGGGAAAGGTTCCTCCTCTAGACCTAGGAGGCGGAAACGGGGCTCCTCTGGATGTGGCTGGGACTCGCGTGCTCCTCCCGAGTGGAGACGGTATGTCGGGACTTCTTGAGTTGCAGCAAGGGTGTGAAGGACCTTTGGAAGTTCCAGAGGTTAGGTGTGATTAGCCTCGAGACGCCTCAGCGGAAATGGCCTCATCTCGCTGGAGGGGAAACCTCCTGGATTTTCTGGAGTTGGGCAGGTGCTCTCGACTTAAACGGGGACCACAGGGACCCGATCTGGTGGCCTCAGGAAAGGCCAGTGCCCATGCGAGTTGCTCGGGGCCTCTCGGATTCCTCTCCCGTCGATGCCGGGCCTAAGACCTTGTTGGAGTCGTTCCGGAACCTGAGGATTCCTCTCCAGTGCTGACATGGATCTGGGGTACTTCTGGAGTCTCCCCAGGTGAGTCAGTCCTCGGCTCTAGTGGGGGCATGAACTGCGCTTTCCTTCCGAGCTGTAGCAGCAGTGTCGCGCTTCCCTTCCGTGGATCAAGGGATTGTGGCTTTCCCTCGAGGCTTCCACGAGGCTTTCCCACGAGGCTTTCCACAGGGCTGTCCCACATGCCACCGTGGTGTGAGTCGATCCTCGCTTGAAAGTCGAGGCAGTGCAGGAAAAACAGTTTCCCTGGAATGGACTGAGATATCTGGGGACTCTGGAATGGTGGCACGACCCTGGAGTTCCTCTCGCCTTTCCTGTGGAGAGCGCCTCCTCTTGAGATGCGACGGGAACGCGGGAATTCTTTCCGAACCACGCAGGGAAAGGATCCTCCTTTCGAGCTAGGAGGCGGAAACGGGGATCCTCTGGATGTGGCGGGACTCTCGTGCTTCCTTCGAGTGGAACGGGTATGTCGGGGAACTTCTTGAGTTGCAGCAAGGGTGTGAAAGCCCTTTGGAAGTTCCAGAGTTAGTGTGATTAGCCTCGAGATGCCTCAGCGAAATGGGTCTCATCTCGCCTGGAGGGGAGAACCTCCTGGATTTTCTCGAGTTGCGCCAGGTGCTCTCGACTTACGACGGGGACCTAAGGGCCCGCTTTGGTGGCCTCAGGAAAGGCCAGTCACCATGCGAGTTGCTCGGGAGCCTCTCATTTGATGTCTCTCCCTCTCCAGTGCTGGTCTTGGATCTTGACTGGCCTTTCCTGAGGCCACCAGAGCGGGTCCCTGCGGACCCTTCGTAAGTCGAGAGCACCTGCCGCAACTGAGAAAATCTAGGATGTTCTCCCCTCCAGGCAAAATGAAGCCTATTTCCGCTGACACATCTCAAGGCTAAGCACATTAAACTCTGGAACTTCCAAAGGGTCTTCACACCCTTGCTGCAATCAAGAAGTTCCCCGACATACCCGTCTCCACTCAGAGGAAGCACGATAGTTCCGCCCACATCCAGAGGAGCCCCGTTTCCGCCTCATAGCTCGAGAGGAGGATCCTTTCCCTGCGAGGTCGGGAAAGAATTCCGGCGTTCCCGTCTCATCTCAAGAGGAGGCGCTCTCCACAGGAAAGGCGAAGCCGAACTCCACGGACATGCCACCATTCTCCGAGTCCCCCAGATGTCTCAGTCCATTCCAGGGAAACCTGTTTCCCCGCACTGACTCGACTTTCAAGCCGAGGATCGACTCACACCACTGTGGCACGTGGGACAGCCGTGTGGCCTAGCCTCGTGGGAAAGCCTCATGGGAAAGCCTCGAGGGAAAGCCACAGATCCCTTGATCCACGCGAAGGAAGCACGACACTGCTGCTTACAGCTGGGGAGGAAAGGGCACGTGCATGCCTCAACCGAGACGAGGACTGACTCCCCTGGGAGACTCCAGCAGTAGACCAAGATCCATGTCAGCACTGGAGAGGTATCCTCAGGTTACAGCACCGACTCTACGTAAGGTCTGAGGCCCCGGCATCGACGGGAGAGGAATCCGGAGAGGTCCCCGAGGAACTCGCATGGGACTGGAATTTCCTGAGGCCACTAGAGTGGGTCCCTGAGTTCCCATGGTAAGTCTAGAGCACCTGCCGCAGCTCGAGAATATCCAGGAGTTTCTCCCTCCAGGCGAGATGAGGCCCATTTCCATTGAGGCATCTCGGGCTAATCACACCTAACCTCTAGAACTGCCAAAGGGTCCTTCACACCCTTGCTGCAACTCAAGAAGTTCCCCAACATACCCGTCTCCACTCGAGAGGAAGCACGAGAGTCCCGCCCACATGAGGAGGAGCCCGTTTCCACCTCATAGCTCGAAAGAAGGGATCCTTTCCCTGCGTGGTCGGGAAAGAATTTCCGGCATTCCGTCGCATCTCAAGAGTAGGCCGCTCTCCACAGAAAAGGCGAGAGGAACTCCAGGGTCGTGCCACCATTCCAGATTCCCTCAGATGTCTCAGTCCATTCCAGGAAACTTGTTTTCCCTGTACTGCCTCGACTTTCAAGCGAGGATCGACTCACACCCCGGTGGCACGTGGGACAGCCCTGTGGGAAAGCCTCGTGGAAAAGCCTCGAGGGAAAGCCTTCAGGGAAAGCCACTGATACCATGATCCAATCGCCAAGAAGCGTGACACTGCTGCTACAGCTCGGGAGGAAAGCGCACGTGCATGCCCCCACTCGAGACGAGGACAGACTCCCCTGGGGAGACTTCAGAAGTACCCCAAATCCATGTAAGCACTGTCAGGAATCCTCAGGTTCTGGCACCGACTGCACACAAAGTCTTAGGCCCCGGCATCGACGGGAGAGGAATCCCGAGAGGCCCCGAGCAACTTGCATGGGGACTGGCCTTTCCTGAGGCACCAGAGCGGCTCCCTGAGGTCCCTGTCGTAAGTCGAGAGCACCTGCCGCAACTCGAGAAAATTCAGGAGGTTCTCCCTCCAGGCGAGATGAGGCCCATTTCCACTGAGGCATCTCGACGCTAATCACACCTAACCTCTGGAACTTGCAAAGCGTCCTTCAAACCTTGCTGCAACTCAAGCAGTTCCCCGACATACCGTCGACACTCGAGAGGAAGTACGATAGTCCCGCCCACATCCAGAGGAGCCCGTTTCGCCTCCTAGCTCGAGAGGAGGGATCCTTTCCCTGCGTGGTGGGGAAAGTATTTCCGGCGTTCCCCTTGCATCTCAAGAGGAGGTGCTCTCCACAGGAAAGGCGAGAGGAAGTCCAGGGTCGTGACACCATTCCCAGAGTCCCCAGATGTCTCAGTCCATTTCAGGGAAAACTGTTTCCTGCACTGCCTCGACTTTCAAGCCCAGGGTCGACTTTCACCACGGTGGCACGTGGGACAGCCCTGTGGGAAAGCCTCGTGGGAAAGTCTCGTGGGAAAGCCTCGAGGGAAAGCCATAGATCCCTTGATCCAGGCGAAGGGAAGCGTGACACTGCTGCTACAGCTCGTGAGGAAAGCACACGTGCATGCCCCCACTCGAGACGAGGACTGACTCCCCTGGGGAGACTCCAGAAGTACCCCAAGATGCATGTCAGCACTAGAGAGGAATTCTCTGGTTCTGGCACCGACTCCAAACAAGGTCTTAGGCCCCGGCATCGACGGGAGAGGAATCCTGAGAGGGCCACTGTGCAACTCGCATGGGGACTGGCATTTCCTCAGGCCAACAGAGCGGTTCCCTGAGGTCCCCGTCATAGGTCGAGACCACCTGCCGCAACTTGAGAAAATCCAGGTGTTTGTCCCTCCCAGGAGAGATGGGCCCATTTCCGCTGGGGCGTCTCGAGGCTAATCACACCTAAGCTCTGGAATTTCCAAAGGGTCCTTCACACCCTTGCTGCAACTCAAGAAGTTTCCCCACATACCCGTCTCCACTCGAAAGGAGGCACGAGAGTCCCGCCCACATCCAGAGGAGCCCCGTTTCTGTCTCATAGCTCGAGAGGAGGGATCCTTCCCAGCGTGATAGCGAAAGAATTCTCGGGGAGTCACTCTCCACAGGAAAGGCGAGAGGAACTCCCTGTCATGCCACCATTCCCAGAGTCCCCCAGATGTCTCAGTCAATTCCAGGAAATCCTGTTTTCGCCTGCACTGCCTCGACTTTCAAGCCGAGGATCAACTCACACCATGGTGGTACGTGGGACAGCCCTGTGGGAAAGCCTCGTGGGAAAGCCTCGAGGGAAAGCCACAGATCCCTTGATTCACGCGAAGGGAAGCCTGACACTGCTGCTACAGCTCGGAGGAAAGCGCACGTGCATGCCCCCACTCGAGACGAGGACTGACTCCCCTCGGGAGACTCCAGTAGTACCCCAAGATCCATGTCAGCACTGGAGAGGAATCCTCAGGTTCCAGCACCGACTCCGTACAAGGTCTCAGACCACGGCATCAACGGGAGAGGAATCCCGAGAGGCCATCGAACAACTCGCATGGAGACTGGCCTTTCCTCAGGACACCGGAGAGGGTCCTGAGGTCCCCGTCGTAATTCTAGAGCACCTGCCACACTCGAGAAAATCCAGGAGGTTCTCCCCTCCAGGCGAGATGAGGCCCATTTCCGCTGAGGCGTCTCGAGGCTAATCACCTAACCTCTGGAACTTCCAAGGTTCCTTCACACCTTAGCTGCACTCAAGAAGTTCCCGACACACCCACCGTCTCCACTCCAGAGGAAGCCGAAGGTCCGGCCACATCCAGAGGAGCTCCGTTTCCGCCTCCAAGCTAAAGATGAGGGATCCTTCCCTGCTTCCTCGGGATAGAATTCCCGACGTTTCCGACGCTTCTCAAGAGGAGGCCCACTGCACAGGAAAGGCGAGAAGAACTCATGGGTCGTGCCACCATTCCAAGAGTCCCCCAGATATCTCAGTCCATTCCAGAGGATCCTGTTTTCCCTGCACTGCTTCGACTTTCACGCCGAGGATCGACTCACACCACGGTGGCACGTGGGAGGGCCCTGTGGGAAAGCCTCGTGGGAAAGCCTTGAGGAAAGCCACAGATCCCTTGATCCACGCGAAGGGAAGCGTGACACTGCTGCTACAGCACGGGAGGAAAGCGCACGTGCATGCCCCACTCGAGACGAGGATGACTCCCCTTGGGAATCTCCAGAAGTACCCCAACATTCATGTCAGCCTTGGAGAGGAATCCTCAGATTCCGGCCCCGACTCCACACAAGGTCTTAGGCCCTGGCATCGACGGGAGTGGAATAGCGACAGGCCCTCTAGCAACTCGCATGGGGACTGGCCTTTCCTGAGGTCACCAGAGCGGGTCCCTGAGGTCCCCGTCGTAAGTCGAGAGCAGCCTGCCGCAACTCGGTAAAATCCAGGCGGTTCTCCCCTCCAGGCGAGATGAGGCCCGTTTCCCCTGAGGTGTCTCGAGGCTAATCACACGTGACCTCTGAACTTCCAAAGAGTCTTTCACAGTCATACTGCAACTCAAGAAGCACCCGACATACCCGTCTCCACTCAAGAGGAAGCACGAGTGTCCCGGCCACATCCAGAGGAGCTCCGTTTCTGGCTCGTAGCTCGAGATGAGCGATCCTTTCCCTGATTGGTCGGGAAAGAATTCCCGGCATTCTCCATCGCATCTCAAGAGGAGGCGCTCTCCAAAGGAAAGGGGAGAGGAACTGCAGGGTCGTGCCACCATTCCGAGACTCACCCAGATGTCTCAGTCCATTCCACAGAAACCTGTTTTCCCTGCACTGCCTTGGCCTTCATGCCGAGGATCGACTCACACACCGTCACACGTGGGACAGCCCTGTGGGAAAGCCTAGTGGGAAAGACTCGAGGGAAAGCACAGATCCTTTGGTCCAGGCATGGGGAAGCGTGACACTGCTGCTATAGCATGGGAGGAAAGGGCACGCTCATGCCCCCCTCGAGACGAGGCCTGACTCCCTTGTGGAGACTCGAGAAGTACCACAAAATCCATGTCAGCATGGAGAGGGATCCTCAGCTTCCGGCCCCGACTCCACACAAGGTCTTAGGCCCCGGCATCAATGGGAGAGGAATCACGAGAGGCCCCTAGCAACACGCATGATGACTGGCGTTTCCTGCGGCCGCCAGAGCGGGTCCCTGAAGTCCCCGTCGTAAACTCGAGAGCACCTGCTGAAACTCGGGAATATCCAGGAGCCTCTCATTCCAGGCGACATGAGACCCATTTCTGCTGAGGCATCTCGAGACTAACCACACCTAACCTCTGGAATTTCCAAAGGGTCCTTCACACCCTTGCTGCAACTCAAGAAGTTCCCGACATACCCGTTCCTCTTCACATTCAGCCATAATGGTGGTGACATCTGCATATCTAAGTTTATTGATATTTCTACCAGCAATCTTGATTCCAGCTCATGTATCTTCCATCCCAGCATTTTTCATGATGTACTCTGCATAGAAGTTAAATAAACAGGGTGACAATATACAGCCTTTGCATACTCCTTTTCCTTTTTGGAACCAGTCTGTTGTTCCATGTCCTACTCTAACTGTTGCTTCCTGACCTTCATCCAGATTTCTCAAGAGGCAGGTTAGGTGGTCTGGTATTCCATCTCTTTCAGAATTGTGGCTAAAACAACAGTATAAGGACTTTCCGATGTCAGGCCAAGGAATTGTGTTTCCAGTCATTGAGCCACACCTGATCACTGAGCACAAATTCATGAATCTGTTCCTCAAGGGGGAATGATATTCTTTTTTATACAAACTTAGTTACCTGATTTATTACCTTACCTAATTGTTCCATCTGCTGTGAAATCCACTCCCTTACTTGTGGCAAATCTGCTAACCTGCTCACTGGTGGAGGGGGTCTCCCATAGAAAATTTCATAAGGACAACAACTATGGGAACGTGCAGTTTA
>NW_017214680.1:0-24388 GCF_001704415.2 Capra hircus
GCCGACTCTGTCCCAACCTTCGAATCACCCTGGATCCACCAGGGCTGGACCCCGGCAGCTGCCCAGTGACCCGGGACAGACTCAACCTTCAGCCTCAGGGCCTCTTGCTGCCCGACTCCCTTTAAAATGAGTGCCTCACTTATTAACGTCTCATGGAAAGCATTGTATCCATGATCACAGAGTGGTCGTATTCACTTATTCCTTCCTCCTGCCAGAAAAGAGCTTGTGCAGGCCTGGGTAATCATTTCAGTTACCTGCCCCAGAAACTTATGGAAATCAGTCCTGACCTCTTTTCCTCTGCTCTGTTTCATTCGTTCACTCAAGGAATATTTGAGGAACACCTTCCACCCATTGCAGCAGGGGACACATTCTCACCCCTGCCCACAGCCAGCCCATGTGAGTTGCTCATCGTGCCCAACTCTTTGTGGCCCCATCACTATATCCCACCAGGCTCCTCTGTCCATGGAATTCTCCAGGCAAGAATACTGGTGTGGGTCTCCATTCCATTCTCCAGGGGAACTTCCTGACCCAGGATCAAAGCTGGGTCTCTGTCACTGTTGGCAGATTCTTTACCATCCAAGCCACCAGGGAAGCCCTCAGCCAGTCCATAGCCCAGTAGTGATGGATCCCAGGCTGAGACTCCTGATGGCAGAGACCCAGGACACAAACCCACTCTGGTGTCCAGATGGAAAAAGAACCGCAGCTTCAAGAGGTGTGCAGGGGTCACTCGGGCCACCTACCTGTACAGTGTGCAGCCAGCCCACATCCATGTGGCTGTGGGGAACCACAAACACCCTCAGTCGTGGCTCAGAAAGAGCTCCCAGGGGCCACATCAGGCCCAACTGCAGAGAGCAGAGGCAGCCAGCCGTGGCTCCATCTCCTCGGCCAGCCCAGGGGCTGGAGGACGTCTGCCTGCGCTGCAGGGCCGGCCTCCTGCCAGCTGACTGGCCTCAGCTTTGGTGGATGCAGTGGGAAGGAAACCAGGAGTGACACCCACACGATGGTGTCACCTGAGCAGTGCAGGCAGGTGGCATTCGCTCACTGCCTGGTAGCGCATCTGCTCCCATCTGCGGGTTCCTGACCATACCTGCCTTTAGACAAACCCCAAATACCCCCTCCCCTGGGGGGACAGCCAGCTTCCCTCTGGCAAGGGCCTGGCTCTCCTCACCCCTATCCTCATGCCTTTCCCTTAGGCCTCTCCCGGTATTTCCCACTGGGCATCTTACCCTTCCCTGCCCCCAACCACTGGACTGGCTCCTTGACACTGCCCTGCAAAACGTAACACTCAGTGTGGGGCCTGCCACCCCAGGGACGCCCACCGTGATACACTCTCCTTCACATGAAACCCCAGACTGAGCCTTGCAATAGCAATTGTAATCTCCTTTTAAGGAGAAAAGTGGGCTCCCACAAATAGGACCTGACTACCCGAGGATGCAATGCAAAGAATGCTCAAACTACCGCACAGTTTCCCTTGTCTCACACACTAGTAAGTGAAGTGAGTGAAGTCGCTCAGTCAGTCCGACTTTTGCAACCATGGACTGTAGCCTCCAGACTCCTCTGTCCATGAGATTTTTACATGCTAGAAAGTAATGCCAAAATTCCAAGCCAGACTTCAGCAATACATTAACCAGTGAACTTCCTGATGTTCAAGCTGGTTTTAGAAAAGGCAGAGGAACCAGAGATCAAATTGCCAACATCCTGCTGGATCATTGAAAAAGCAAGAGAGTTCCAGAAAAGCATCTATTTCTGCTTTATTGATCTATGCCAAAGCCTTTGGACTGTGTGGATCACAATAAACTGTGGAAAATTCTTCAAAGAGATGGGAATACCAGACCACCTGACCTGCCTCTTGAGAAACCTATATGCAGGTCAGGAAGCAACAGTTAGAACTGGACATGGAACAACAGACTGGTTCCAAATAGGAAAAGGAGTACATCAAGGCTGTTATATTGTCACCCTGCTTATTTAACTTATATGCAGAGTACATCATGAGAAACGCTGGACTGGAAGAAGCACAAGCTGGAATCAAGATTGCCTGAGGAGAAATATCAATAACCTCAGATATGCAGATGACACCACCCTTATGGCAGAAAGTGAAGAGGAACTAAAAAGCCTCTTGATGAAAGTGAAAGAGGAGAGTGAAAAAGTTGGCTTAAAGCTCAACATTCAGAAAAAGAAAGATCGATGGCATCTGGTCCCATCACTTCATGGGAAATAGATGGGGAAACAGTGGAAACAAGTGTCAGACTTTATTTTTGGGGGCTCCAAAATCACCGCAGTATGTTGAGTGCAGATATGAAATTAAAGACACTTACTCCTTGGAAGGAAAGTTATGACCAACCATAGATAGCATAAAAAAGCAGAGACATTACTTTGCCAACAAAGGTTCTGTCTACTCAAGGCTATAGTTTTTCCAGTGGTCATGTATGGATATTGAGAGTTGGACTGTGAAGAACGCTGAGCACTGAAAAAGTGATGCTTTTGTATTGTGGTGTTGGAGAAGGACTCGTGAGAGTCCTTTGGACTAGCAAGGAGATCCAATCTGTCCATTCTAAAAGGAGATCAGTTCCTGTGTTCTTTAGAAGGAACTGATGCTAAAGCTGAAACTCCAGTACTTTGGACCACCTCATCGCAAAGAGTTGACTCATTGGAAAAGACTCTGATGCTGGGAAGGGATTGAGGGGCAGGAGGAGAAGGGGAAGACAGAGGATGAGATGGTTGGATGGCATCACTGACTCGATGGACATGAGTTTGGGTCAACTCTGGGAATTGGTGATGGACAGGGAGGCCTGGGCATGCTGCAATTCATGGGGTTCCAAAGAGTCGGACATGACTGAGCGACTGAACTGATCTGAACCTGAGGTTGCACAGCTAGTGGAAGGGGCAAAAAGGCCTGAAACTCAAAATTACATCTGGATCAGGGACAGTGAACCTTGGCAGGAAGACCTAAGCTCTCTGGGTCTCAGCAGCCCATCTGTAAAATGGGACGCCCTTACAGGAGCTGGGGCCTTTGAGGGAATGCACGTGAGATGACAACCACAGGATCTCCTTACTGGAGGACAGCTGGCATGGAGGTGCACCTGCAGGGCCAGAGTGTTGCCTGGGGGTCTCTGTACCCTCGCTCAGGAGCAAGGGAGTGGGCTCTTCTGTCTGATACCCAAACGCCTGAGTGGCTCTTAATACCAGCTGCCAGACCTGAGACTCACTGTCCCTTCTGGCCACCGTGTCCTCTCCCCAGCAAATACATGTGGAGAACATGGTCTCCAAGCAGATCTCCATCCTCTCTCTCCCATCCCCTCCCTGGTACCCACCTGACCTGCCTTGACCTGCACTTTCCTCCCATTGAGTGTCTTAAACAGCAGACATGTATTATCTCAGATCTGGGAGACCAGAAAACCCCAGAGAGTTAGGGCTTAGGGCAGATTCTGCGACAGCCTCAGGGCTTGCTGTCCTTCACTGGGTGCTTGCTAAACCTCTTTAGTCAAGTCCAATTCTTGGAGACCCTATGGACTCCAGGATCTCTGTTCCATGGGACTCTTCATATAAGAATACTGGAGTGTGTTGCCATGCCCTATTCCAGGGTATCTATCCAACCCAGAGATCTAAACTTGAATCCTTATGTCTCCTGGCTATTGACAGGCAGGTTCTTTACCAGTAGGTGGCTCAGATGGTAAAGAATTTGCCTGCAACGCAGGAGACCATGGTTCAGTCCCTGGATAGGGAAGGTCCCCTTGAGAAGGGAATGGCTACTCACTCCAGTATTCTTGTCTGGAGAAATCCATGGACAGGGGAGCCTGGTGGGCTACAGTCCTTTGGATTACAGAGTCAGACACGACAGAGTGACTAAGACACTTCAAGAGAAGGTATCGGTTCCTTGCAGGGACAGGCTACGGCACAGGAGCGGTTCTTTCTGGATCAGGCTCTGTCATGCTGAGTGGTCCAGTGGAAGAGGCTACTTGAGGTTCTGGGACACATGACCTTGGTTCCTGGCAGCAAAGTGTTGTGAAGCGAAAGGGCAGGTGCACATGTGTTCAGCTCCAACGAGGTGCACCAGGAACTGCACACTGAGCCCGGGCACCATGAGAACACACGGTCCTGGCAGGACCCCACAGCAGTGCCAGCTTGTCCCCAGTGTCACACATGGGTGTGCGGCCTGTGACCTCTTCCTGATCTGGGCCATAGCGAATCCTGAGAGCGTGAAGCAGGACTCGTGCTGGGTGTTCCAGAGAAAGAACGGCCCGACCCTCCTCTGTGCTGCGTGGGAGTTTGTAAGATGGGCCCACCAGCACCACTTCCATGCGTTCTTTGTGACATAGGGCTGTCTGTCCCCTAGGGCGTGTGACCAGCCTGGGGGCTCAGGATGCCCTGATGGACAGACTGCCTGCGCTACACCCGGTGCCAGGATCCACCCAACAGCCGCAGGGCCCGGCATCCTCTAGCTTCCAGCCTTCCACGGCTGCCCTGTCTGCCCTCTGGGAGCCTGACCCGAAGCCTGCACCTGGCCCTCCAGCACATGCCTCCCCCTGCCTTTCTGGCCTCACCTCCCACCCACTCTTCTGCTCAGTCCACCCTGAAGCTGCTGGAAGCTCCACTGCCCCCCATCGCACAACCCTTTTCCTCTGCTGAGTCCTGGCCTCTGTGCTCCTGGCCTGGAAGGAGCCCCATCCTCCCAGCACCACAGCTGCAGGGTCAGGGCCTCCCTACAGGTTGAGCCCTTTCCCGGGTCAGGCCCTTTGAGGTGCTGCTCCCTCTGCTGGGAAGCATCTTCCCCCACTTCCTGTCTGGCAGGTGCTATTCCCCCTTTATGTCGACCTCATCTCTGAGAGATTTTCTGTGGGCCTCCCATCCAGCCTCCATAGCATTTACTGATGAATATTTTTCTCTATTAACCTGTGTGTTTGGTCCACATGGGTCCCTCATGTCCTTTGCGGGATCAGCTCCAGGAACAAAGCAGGACCTCTTGATCTTTCGAGAGAAAGAACTCAGGGATGTAACTGTCATGGACATGGCTGCCCCCCTTCTACCATGGACGACATGGGCTGATACCCACAGGCACAGCATATCAAGCTCAGCTCAGCAGCTCCTCCCAACTCCGCCTCCACCTGCTGTGTGACGAGCCCCTCACTCCTGGAGCAGGGCAGTGCACACCCCCTGACAGCCTGACTCAGAGCCCCGGGCTCCTGACCTGCACAGTGGGCACTCGTAGGTCTGTCCATAGGGTGGTCTGGATACTAAGCTGCTGGAGATGTACGTGCCCCGTCAGTGCCTGACCACAGAGGTAACTCTCCTCATACACAGCAGGTCCACCCCACCCCAGGCTGCAAGGCTGCCTGCACCCCATTCTCAAGTTTCCATCAGTTAAGCAGCCACTGAACCCTGACTCTGTGCCAGGCTCTGTGCTGGCGGTGAGGGGACAGGAGTTGTGCTGACCCCAGGATGTCCCTTGTGGGGAAACAGGACTTGGCCTGCGGTGGCTCTGACCACAGGAGAATCTGCTCTGGTGGTTTGGACGTGCTTGGAGCATCCTGGAGGGCTTCCTCCAGGAGGGGTGGAGGGCACAGGGTGCTGGGGAGATGGCTGGTCCTGGGCCAGGGTGTGGTAGGAGAGCCAGGGCGAGGCTGGGTCTTGCAGGCTCTTTCTCTCTCTCTGCTCTGGCTCCCTCTCTTTAGAACTCCACCTGTTCCCTCTCCCTGCCCTTCTCTCCTCTAATCTCACTCTGGGGCTGGGAGATGGGTAGGCAGGGTTTCAAGTCCATCCACACTCCTGCACTCTAGGGGTCATTAGTGTCCAGAGGGGAGGCTATTGTTCTGCACTGGGTGAGGCAGCTGGAATCAGAAGGTCAGTCCTCCACTCATCTGTCAAGATCACACGGGGAGCAGCTCTATTTCCCTCCTTGGAACTGGCTTCCAGGGCTTTGTCCAGCTCTACAGGGACATCCCTGGGGAGCAGGGGAGTTCAGACAGCTCTCCCCCCAACAGAGGGCATTTGGGGCTGGGGAGAAGGAAAAGTTTTTCAGGGCAGAGTCAAACATGCGCAGTTTGAGAACCTTCCTCTCTACCCACTCCCGTTCAGCCTGTCTTGCATAAAATGCGCTTCACACTGAGGCAGGCAACCCCAGGGCAGAACCTGGGCACAGAGGCCACCGCCGCATGGCATGACACGCTTGCATATGGCCATCTGCTCCTGCCATCTCTTCTCCCCTTCTTGTGCCAACCCTTCTGAGGCTACCCACCAGCTCCAGAGCCCCTCCGTGTCCTGCTCTGTCTCATAATGGTCACCAGGGGCACCAGAGTCCTGAGGCAGCTGCTGTTCTTGGTCCTGAAATTATGAGGCCAGTGGGATCCTTATTATTAATAATCCTTACACTGGGTTTTCCGTGTTTCACTTGCTACATGATTTCCTTCCATCTTTGTGGCCTGAGCTGTAGGAACTTCCTGTAGGGCAGGTGTGGCCAAGCGCCAGGGCAAGAGTATGAGATTGGACGCAGAGCCTGGCATCACACATCCGGGTCAGGTAGGCCAGTGCTGTAGCTTCCCTCCCGTATATCTTAGGCATATCCCTCCACAGCAGGGCCGTCTCCACCCTGGGATGAGCCCATGAAGGTGCCCAGGTCACAGCAGGGCCAGTGGTAACGCTGGTGGACTTGCTGAGATCTGGAAGGAGGCAGGCAGATGCATTTTGCTATCCCTGGGGATTGTTCCTTCTGCCTTTGGGAGAACTTCCTGGCTTCGACTCTTGCAGGTGAAGCAGGAGTGTGAGCATGTGTGAAGCTACCATCCGTGACAGGAGAGGAGAGAGAGGGCTGGCTCCAGTGGGCAGGGGAAGACATAGGTCCTTAATGCAATTTTATTTAAGAAGTCAGGACACCCCCATCCACCCATTTCCTGCCCTTAGCCCACCAGATTGGCAGCGTCCCAGTCATCCCGCTAGGCTTCTTTCCTGTGTTTTCGGTCCAAGAATCTGCCAAGGGCTCAGTGCTCTTGAAAGTGAATGAAGAACGTCCGGATCTCCTTCGGGTAGATGGTGACCTTGGGGCCTCCTGGTGGTGGCGAGGGCTGACTGGAGCTGCCTGGGAGCAGAGAGGGTCTGTCCAGCATGGCCCCTGGACCACCTGCTTCCTCAGGTCCCCTCCTTCCGCATCCCCCTGACAACACGGCTCCTGCTGCGTCTGTGGTCCGTGGTTACAACCCTCAGCTGACCCCTCTTGACAGGACTGCACTGCCAGGGAGCCTCTTTCATTTCTGGCCTCCCCTGAGGGCACAGCACAGTCAAGCCAGGTACAGGGGGCTCTGGCCTCTGCTTGGTCTTGTTTCTCCATGGGTTGTGGACCTGGATATGTTCATAAGAGCTGTCTCACTGAGGCCATGAGGGGCCCTGTCCTTGATCTCAGTGGGCTGTCCTTAGACACAGCCTGGGGTTTAGGCTTCCTCCTTGGGATGAAACTGGCTCCTGCATCCATCCCTCTATCCATCCATCCTTGCAGACATCCAGTCACCCACCACACACTCTCCCATCCTTTCATACTGCCCTCCACCCTGCGCCCTCCTGTCCATCTGTTCAACCTCCGTCTACACAACAGTCCATCTGCCGCCCATTTCCCTCCCGTTCATGCATCCTTCACTCATTCTCTTTCCTTCCTTCCTTCCTCTTTCCATCCACCCATCACTCAACCATTGACCTGTCCATCATCCATCCTCTTTTTTTCCTTCCCTCCATCTTTTTTTCTATCAAATCCATTCCCTTTATCCATCTGTCTATCATACATTGACTACGTGCCTACTCATGCAGCCAGGCTATGCTGTGTGCAGTAGACAGAAAAGGAGAGAAATGGGACAGAGCAAAGTGAGGGAGAGGGGAGAGCAAGGGAGGCTCCTGACTCAGCCCTGGGCCAGATAAAGGGACAAGGGCTTTCCAGGCGGAAGGAACGGCAGAGGCCAATGTTTCCAGCCAGAAGCAGTGGGCGCGTGCAGCACAAGGCAGAGGAGGGCAGCCGTCCCAACACCTGGGGCTGCACCTAAAGTCTGGGGCCACTCAAGGCCGCAGAGGGTTGTAGTCTTGGACACACAAGTGCATGCACGCACACACACAACCTATCTGTGGCTCTGGCACGTGGAGACTGACCTGAAGCCTAGAGTCTATAACCTTCTGCAGCTGATTCAGGAAGACTGAGACCCGGGGAAGGACGGCCAGCTCCAGGTCACACAGGCCTTAGGGGCAGAGCTGGGGTCTGGCTGGGGGTCAGGCTGGGGACCCGGGGCCGGATCAGGACCAGGGAGCCCGGACCTCTGTGGTGGTGAGGGTCCCGCCTGCTCCAGGTCCAGCGACGCATCTCATTCACGTCCCAGGTCCCTGTGAGTGAGCGCTCCTCCACAGACACCACGGAGCCCAGTCCCCCCAGCACAGACTGCAGGACAGAGCACAGGGAGGGGTGAGCACCCGGACCCCAGATCTGAGCAGAGAACCCGACGAAGAAGGGCAGCCACACCGGGGCCCGGGCCCAGCATCCCCCACATTCATTGTAGTGGAAGTCCCATGGGAGGAGGGGCAGTCCCATTTTACAGATGAGGAACCGAGGCCGGAAGGAACTGCTCCCAAGTGCCGAGCTGGATCAGCACTCCCGTCAGGTGGCAGGCAGGTGGGGCCACCCCAGCAAACACTCAAACACCAGGGTTTATCTCCTGAGGGTGCCTCCTCCTGGGGGCCTGACTCAGTGATGTCGGAGCGGGATACGAGAGGGGCAGGTTACCCGCAGGTTCACCGTCACAGGCCGAGACAACACCGGGTCCTGGTCCACCTCATACAGGTGCTGGAGCCGCAGCAGGACACGGCGGAGGTCTGCCTTGGGCTTGGCGCTTTCGGTCTTGGGGACAGAAGGGAGGTGGCATGAGGACACAGTCTCGGCCTGGCACTTTACACTCTCACCTCCCTTTCACATCTTCACCCTCCCTCGGAGGCAGCTAACACAGCCCCACTTTGCAGATGAGCCAAACAAGGCTCAGAGAGGGGCCGGCACTTGCCCAGACACACAGCTGGTGTGCATAAAGGAGGGGGGAGGACTCCAACCCAGGGGCAGCCAAAGCTACTGCCTCCCACCGCCCGCACTGAGGCCGGTGCTGAAGTGTGGAAAGTCTTCGTTCTTATTCACTCGTGAGGTCCTCATTCGGCCTGTCCCTCCAGCCTCCTGTTCTCTGGAAGATTCTCTGCCCTGGCCCCTGTGAAGGGGAGTGTGGCCTTGTGACCCTGAAGATGAGTCACCATTGCAAAGGTCATGTGTCAGGTCATTGCCACCAAGACCTAGGAAACGTGTCGTACTAGAGCCTCCACCTCTGGTCGTTGGAGAACAAACGAGAAGGGCCACCCTGCTGGTCCCACAGAGCAAGGGGTTCGAAATGAACTGTGCTGTGTGAGGCAGAGAGCGTGTGGGCTCCTTGTTACTGCAGCATAAGAGGTCTGCGAAGTCTCTTGTCTCTATGCAAGTGATGGGTTTAGGGACTGGAGCTCGAGAATCAGGGAAGGATTTCTGGCACTGGAAAATGATGCTGGAGATGATAATGGTGATGCAGGTGATGATGAGAAGGGGGTTGTTTGTTTCTGGGGAGGCAGGCGGCCCTCTTGCCATCCCCAGTGCTCCCCTCGCTCAGCTTCTTACTCACCTCCCTGGGAAGAGGGTCTTGCTTGGCCCAGCCCGTGTCTCCCTTACTTCAGTACAGCAGCCTCCAAGAGGTGCTTTCTCAGTGGCTTGGCCATACACTCTCTCTCTCTCTCTCTCCTCACACACACACACACACACACACACCACACACACACACACCCACCTACACACATCCACATCCACACCCCCACACACCCCCACACCCCTACACACACACACACACACACACACACACACACACGCACACCCCCATCCACCCTGTCAGATGAGTTAGGTGGGCAGTGGCTCAGGGATGCTGGAGGTCAGGTCAGGAAGCCACGTGGCTTCAGGCGTGAGCCAGCCTTTCATAGATCCAGTTTATCAGGCACAAAGGTAACTTCTGGCCTTGACCTCTTTCTGTTCCTCCTTCTTAGTTGGGCTGACACTTATATGGGAACACCCTAGGCCCTGAGTGCGGCTGTGGGGACACAGCAGTGGCTGGGGCACAGTCAGCCCTGCCCTGGAACTGCTCACAGCCTAAAGGGGGAGGTAAGGGGTACAGGACCTCTTCGTTTCTGGAAGATCTTGCCTCCACCAGGAAGCCCTCAGTGATGCCCAGCTGGGACCTTCCTTAGATCACCGTCATTGCTCTCTGATGAGCTGCCTGCTTCCCTCTGTGGACAGGGGCGCTCTGAGCCCAGGGATGTTTCCTGTGTCATCCATGGCTCAATCCACAGTGTCTGACATTAGAATCATTTTTCAATGCAAGAACGGAACCTCATCAAAGTCATGCCTGAGCCGAAAATACAGGCGGGACACCAGTGTCTGAGGCTCTAGGCGAAGACTCTGGAAGAAGCAGGACCTCACAGAGCCTGGACAACTCTGAGGAGAGCCCCTCTGTCCAGTGATGGGCTGGGGGACTGGGCTGACATGTGGAGGCAGGAGTGAGTCTGGACACCTGAACACCTGCCGCACCTTTCTGGAGAGTCCGCAGGTGCTCTGTGTGGTTTGAGCTGTACTTCCAGCCGGGGATGCTGAGGATCTGCAGGTGGACGCTTGGGGGCAGCGTCACAGCCTCTTGCCACCTGGAGTCTGAGCCACGCGGGACAATCTCTGAAAGGCAGATGGACAACAAGGAGAGGCTTTGGGCCAAATTCTCCTCCTGACTCTCACAACTCACCACACTAAGTCCCCCACTTCATCTGATCTCACTCCCTCCCACCTGTGGCCCACACGGCAGGCAGCCTGATGCACCTGTCGGTGCAAACGCCCCAGCCTGCCTTGAATCTCTGGTCCAGCCGGTTCAAACTGCAGACTGGGAGATGGGAGCAGAGAAGACACCATTTCTTCAAGAACTTGCAGGGAGTTCACACAGAGACCTGCTCTGTGAAGAAGGTCTCAGACCCCAGCTCCCGTGCTGTCAGCTACGGCTGCCTCTGCCCAGAGGGACTCAGCCCTCCTCTTTCAGGAAATACTCTGTTCAACTCTGGGCTCCAGCTGGAGCCGCCATCTCTTTACAATTCCCAGGCCTCAGTGATTGGTCAGGCTTGGGTCACGTGATTCGATCAGGGCCAATCAGAACCTTTCCCTGGGGTCTCTGCCCTTGACAGATGTAAAGCATCTGCCTACAATGCGGGAAACCCGGGTTCAGTCCCTGGGTTGGGAAGATCTCCTGGAGAAGGAAATGGCAACGCACTCCAGTCTTCTTGCCTGGAAAATCCCATGGACGGAGGAGGCTGTTAGGCTACAGTCCATGGGGTCGCGAAGAGTCGGACAGGACTGAGCGACTTCACTTTCACTTTCGCTTTTGTCTCAGACCCAAAAGATGTGTTTACTTAAACTCTGAGGTGTTAGGACAACAAAGTTTAAGACTAAGTTTCTTTAAGCCCAGAGCTGATTACACAACAGAACAACTTATCTTGCTCGAGTGTGTTTTTCTTTAAACTCGGTGCTAACTATAATATAATAAAGAGTAGCCTGCTCTAGGACATGTTTCTGCTTCTTAACAAGTCCCTTCTGACTAATCTTATCCTTCCTTGTGGCAGTGGATCTGGCGAAAGTGAAGTCACTGAGTCCTGCCTGACTCTTCGCGACCCCATGGACTGTAGCCTAACAGCCTCCTCCGTCCATGGGATTTTCCAGGCAAGAATACTGGAGTGCGTTGCCATTTCCTTCTCCAGGAGATCTTCCCAACCCAGGGATTGAACCTAGGGTCTCCCACGTTGTAGGCAGATGCTTTACTATCTGAGCCACCAGGGAAGTTCTGGTTAATTCTAACCTTGTTAATTTAGGATGTCTGTTGTGGGAGTGGGTCTGGTGAAAGTATATAAGTCGTTGATAAAACTACCAAGTGGGGTTCTCCCCCTCGGCCTTCTGATGTCCATGTCAGACACTTCCTCTGTCATTTTTCAGTGTAATATAACTATTGCCGCACAAAAGATCTGAGTGATCAAGCCTGGGCCGGGATCCCAAAGCTAAATCTTCTTCAAGATCAAATCAACATCATTCACCCTTAGCAATCAATACGAGCTCAGGCCCCATCTCTGGAAAGGCTGGCTCCCCTGAGGGCAATGATGGTAGGGGCACGTTTACCGGTCAGCTCCCTGAGCATCACGACGGGCCGGTGCTGCAGCGCCAGCCTGACTCCTCTGGTGCAGGCCACTGGTGAGGGCCCTGGATCCCAGTAGGAGCCAGAGCACTGGGTGGACAACCGAGGAGTCGTTCAGTGTGAGGTCATTGTCCAGGGCCCATTCATCATTGTTCCACAGCCGCCGGTGGAGCATGACCTGCAGGGGACAACTGTCTGACCGGGCCTGCCTGGGCCCTGGGGTCCCCAAGAGTGACCAGAGGGGCCTCCTCCTACCTCCACCTGCCCGTTCCCTTGGCTGGAGACGCCGTGTGCCTGCTCAGACAGCAGCACCAGCCTGCTGCGTCTGCTCTGGATGAAGGCCGATTGCACCATGGGGTAGTAATTCTGTGGACAGAAACATTGGCAGGCTTGTGGTGGGAGCAGTGGGCCAGGTCAGCCAGCAGGTCCAGGGTCTCCCTCTGGCCCCAGGTGGCTTCCTGCATGGGCACAGCAGCAGCCCAGGGTGGCACAGTAGTAATGGAGTGGGGGTGGGGGCTCTGACTTGTGAGATGGACACACTTGTATTCAAATCCAGCTCCATTGCTTCCTGACCTTATGCCCTGGGACAGCCAGCCTGCCCAAGCCTCAGTTTCCCCCTCTGTAAAATGTGCCCAAATCGTCCCCCTGGTGCAGGGAGACAGTGAGGCATTTGTGCCACTCCAGCCAGAGATGGCCCCCAGCCAGGGGTTCCCAAATAAAAGGCGCTGGTGTCTGGGCTGGAAAGCACTCACACAGCTCTGCCCTTTCCTGTTTTGAAGGAAGATGTCCGGGGTGGATAGCCCTGGACCCTCTGGAGCCCAGGGCACAGTGTGTGAAGAACAGCTGTAGAGATGAACTGACAGAAGCTCACGGAAGACAGAGCAGGGAGGAACTACACCCCTTCTCTGGCTCCCTCTGGAAGGAGAGACAACTAACTAGAGGAAGGCTCAGGAGGTGCCCAAGCACGGCGCTTGCCCCTGGATCATCCCAGACCTCAGCACAGCTCTGGGGGAGGTCGCTCTCTTCCCAGGAGAGCACCGAGGTCCAGGGACACCCAGGGACTCACCCAAGGTCATGCTTCTGGAGGGCGAGGTCTGGGAACTGAATGATTTTGGAATTCAGCCCCTGCTCAGCTCTCCCTGGAGGACAGGCTGTGGCTCACCTCTGAGTAGCCAAGGAGGGTCACACCCGGTTCAGGCCTAGACAGGCACCACGTGCTTAACCCTCAAGCAACCCCCAGCTGGTCATCCATCTGACCGAGGAGGACCCGCGGTGCACACAGACCTCAGGGACACAGCTCAGCCGTGGTGGCCCCAGAGCTCTGAGACTTGGTCTGAACACTCCTGGCCACAGGCCCTAGGGGCAGACTCAGGGCAGTGGGGCTCCAGAGATGATCTGGCCCTAAGGGGACTCTCCTGCTTTCTAGAAATTGGCCATCAAGATTGGGGCTACAGCAGCCACACTCCAGGACAGCTCAGGACGTACCCGAGCGATGGTGTTGTTCTTGTAGTTCCTGTAGGGCCTGCGCTGCATCTGGTAGCCGTTGTTGTCCGAGTAGAGGACCCGCCCCGTGTTCAGCTTGGTGCTTGTCCTTCAGGATGGCCTCGCGGTTCAGCTCCAAGGGGCCCACCCGGTACTCCTGCTCTATGCGATGGCAGAGCAGCTCCCCGCCAGAGCCCTGGGGCCCGCGGGCCAGCCGGGAGTAGATGGCGAATGTGGGCTCACTGTCGTTCACCTTCCTGGAGGAGAAGCAGGACAGGTAGGTCAAGCCCAGGGTGCCTTCTGATGTACCTCCCTTATTCTTTCCTTCCTCTCCTTCCATTTCCCTCCCTCCATCCTTCCTGCAGGTTGGGGGCTGGGTAGCCTGCTTGGGCAATAGAACAGGAGGGACCCTGTCCTCTGAAGACTGGTTACCCGACCAGGCCTGGGGGCTCTGTCTGTCCTGCTCATGAAAACACAAGAACTGCTCTCGTGTCTAGGTCACTGCCACCTGTGGGCTCCTGTCCCGCCTCTGGACTTAGGTCCCACCAAGGTGACACAGCGCAGGCAAGCAGAGCAGGACTGGCAGAGACTGGAGCAGCTCATGACTTCATCGAACTTCCAGGGAGGAAGGACCGTGTGCCAAGCCCAGGTCCAGGAGCTGGGTGTCTGAAGCACGACGGGCCCTCATTTCCTCATTCCCCTGCCTGTGAGCACCTCCATGAGCTGAGCACAAGCAGGGGGCCGCCCTCACCTGTAGAAGTACTGCCGAATCTCAGTCACCAGCGGCCCCTCCACAATCTCCATCCTCACAGCCTCCCACGCTGGCTCTGCTCTACCATTGGGTATAAACACATAATTATCTGAAATAGGGCCATGATTGACATCACTCTTCACATGATACTCCCTGAAACTCTGGGTCACCCATACTGTCCGGTTACTCCGCCTGCACAGAAAGGAAAGAGAAAAGAGTGTCATCGTCATGGACCATGTGCCATCCTTATGCCTAGAACCAGGCTCACAGAGCCTCTGTGGAGATGCCAGCCTGGAACCAGGGGTGGACACAAACAACCTCCCCAGCTCTTCGGTCACTGAGTGAAGTCCACACGCTTGGCTTGGAGGAGAGCTGGCTGGACCCACCAGAGCCCACGCAGCATCAGACCCTATCTGTGTCCAGGACTGGATTCCACAGAGGAGGGCACACAGGCTTCAGTGCAGGCTCCTGGGGATACAAGTAGAGAGTGTATCATGCCTGCAGAGGCTTTGCCTTCGTTAGCCAGGCCCCATTATCCTAGATGCCAGCAGGGGGATACCTACTCCTTCAGGAGGTCATCAAGCCAGGACATCGTGGAAGCCTGTCACACTGGCGCTGTCCCCATGTCACTTGCCAGGGCCTTCAGTTGACCCTTCATCCTCTTCTCCGGACCCTCACAAGTACGGATTATGAACACATCTCAGGGCAGAGGCATAGCCCTCTGGGAGATGCAACCTCATTTCCTGAGATCCCGCACACAGGAAATGCCAAGAAGAACTCAAAGTCACACTCCATTCTCACTCCCGTACGTTAGGACTGGTGGCATGGATACACCGGGGATAAGGGAGGAATGGGCTCAGAGCCTTGCACACATGGGTTTGCGCTGTCGCCCTGGGTGTGGCCTACGCAAAGGCACAGCTATGCACTTATATCCCAGCTGGCCCTGTCTGGCAGCAGGGGTTGAAGAAGTGACATGTCTGTGCTCCTTTGCGGATTTCTGTAGGGTTCTTGTGGCCAAGGACAAAAGAGGTCTTGGAGGAGTGCCCTCCTGAGCTCCTTAGAAGAGGGGAGGAGGAAAAGAACCCTTTTCATTAGTCTGGCACCCAGGCCTTTCTCATCTGACCCCAGGCCCCCACCCTTGGCTTCCTTGCATAAGAGGTCCTCTCAGTGCCATGTTGAGACTTGCAAGTCAAGCCCCACTATGGGAGACATTCCCAAGCCATGCACCTGATGATGGATGTGTATCTAAAAATGGGAAGAACTCATATTGCTGTTGTTGTTCAGTGGGATAATACATGTCCAACTCTCTGTGACCCCATGGGCTGCAGCGCAACACGTTCCCCTGTACTCCACTTTCTCCCAGAGCTTGTTCAGATTTATGTCCGTTGAGTCAGGGGTGCTATCCGAGCAACTCACCCTCTGTCACACCATTCTCCTTTTGCCTTCAATCCTTCCCAGCATCAGGGGCTTTTCCAATGAGTCGTTTCTTCACATCAGGTGGCCAAGGTACTGGAGCTTCAGCTTCGGCATCAGTCCTTCCAGTGAATATTCAGGGTTAGATTTCCTTTAGGATGGACTGCTTTGATCTCCTTGCAGTCCAAGGGACTCTCAAGAGCCTTATCCAACACCACAGTTCAAAGGCATCAACTCTTTGGCACTCAGCCTTCTTTATGTTCCAGCTCTCACATCTGTACGTGACCACTGGAAAAACCATAGCTTTGATATATTTTGGACTTCCCTGCTGGCTCAGATGGTAAAGCATCTGTATATAATGCAGGAGACCCGGGTTCGATCCCTGGGTCGGGAAGATGCTCTAGAGTACTCTTCTTGGAAAATCCCATGGACAGAGGGGCCTAGTAGGCTAGAGTCCATGGGGTCACAAAGAGTCAGACACGACTGAATGACTTCACTTCTACTTCTTCTTGATATATACAGACCTTTGTTGGCAAAGTGATGCCTCTGCTTTTAATACACTGTCTAGGTTTGTCAAAGCTTTCCTTCCAAGGAGTAAGCATCTTTTAATTTCATGGCTGCAGTCACCATCACAATGATTTTGGAGCCAAAGAAAATCAAATGTGTCATTACTTCCATTTTCCCCCCTCCTATTTGCCATGAAGAGATGAGACCAGATGCCATGATCTTAGTTTTTTGAATGTGGAGTTTCAGGATGGCTTTTTCACTTTCCTCTTCACCCTCATCAAGAGGCTCTTTAGTTCCTCTTTGCTTTCTGCCATTAGAGCGGTATCACCTGCACATCTGAGGTTGTTGATATTTCTCTCAGCAATCTTGATTCCAGCTTATGATTCACCCTGCCCAACATTTTGCAAGATACACCCTGTATGTAAGGTAAATAAGCGGGAGACAACATGCAGCCTAGATGTACTCCTTCCCCAGTTTGCAACCAGTCCATTGCTCCATAGCCACTTCTAACTGCAGCTTGTTAACCTGCATACGTATTTCTCAGGAGAAGGATAGGGTGGTCTGGTATTCCAATCTATTCCAGAATTTTCCACAATTTGATGTGATACATAGTCAAAGGCTTTAATGTAGTCAATGAAGCAGATATTTTCCTGGAATTCCCTTGCTTTTCTATGATCCAATAAATGTTGGCAATTTGATTTCTGGTTCCTCTGCCTCTTCAAAACTGAGCTTGTACATCTGGAAGTCCTTGGTTCGCTTATTGCGGATGTCTGTCTTGAAGGAATTTGAGCATAACCTAGCTAGAGTTGGTGCAAAATAATTGTGGCTTTTGCATTGTTGAAATTTGCTGTTTGATACTGGAATACATTCTTTAATGAATGAAGTTATATGTCATTTGAATGTGCATTTCTCACTTTATGCTTTTCTGCTAATGACATTGCTTCCTGTTTGTTTTATATTTATTTTAGGCTACAGAAATGATGTTAGATAAAAAGCAAATTTCAACGATTTTCTTATTTGAGTTCAAAATGAGTTGGAAAGCAGCAGAGACAACTTGCAACATCAACAATGCATTTGGCCCAGGAACTGCTAACAAATGTACAGTGATGTGATGGTTCAAGAAGTTT
The DNA here is from genome assembly GCF_001704415.2 of Capra hircus. Lineage (NCBI taxonomy): Eukaryota > Metazoa > Chordata > Mammalia > Artiodactyla > Bovidae > Capra > Capra hircus. Next base: position 17,520 of record NW_017214680.1, read on the forward strand.
TGCAAGGTAGATGAGTGTCTTGAAGATGAGGAGAATATTGGCTGGCCATCAAAAGTTGACAACAACCAATTGAGAGCCATTATTGAAGCTGGTTCTCTTACAACCAGGTGAGAAGTTGCCAAAGAATTCAATGTCGGAAATCTATCATCATTCAGCATTTGAAGAAAATTAGAAAGATGAAAAAGCTTAATAAATGGGTGCTGGCACCCCACGCCAGTCCTCTTGCCTGGAAAATCCATGGACGGAGGAGCCTGGTAGGCTACAGTCTATGGGGTCGCAAAGAGTCGGACACGACTGAGCAGCTTCACTCGCTCGTGAGCTGACCAAAAATTTAAAAATCAGCCTTTTGAGTCTCATCTTTTCTTATTCTATACAACAACGATGAACCAGTTCTCAATCAAATCATGAAGTGTGGCAAAAGTGGATTTTGTTTGACAACCATCAACAGCCAGCTCACTGGTTACCCGAGAAGAAGCTACACAATCTTCCCAAAGCCAAACCTGCACTAAAAATGAAAAGTCTTGGTCACTGCTTGGTGGTCTGATGCCCATTTGATCCACTACCTCTTTCCGTATGCCAGCGAAACCATTACACCAGAGAAGTATGCTCAGTAACTCCCAGATGCTTCCACAACCAGCAGGAGACAGAATGCTTTCCAAGAGTTCCTGATACCCTGAAGCACAGGTTTCTATGCTATAGGAACAAACAAGCTTTTTTCTCATTGCCAAAAATGTGTTCATTGTAATGGTCCCTATGTTGATATTTGAGCCTAGTTATAATTATTTAAGGAGCTTCCCAGGTGGCACTAGAGGTAAAGAACCCACCTGCCAATTCAGAAGATGTAAGCCACGGGGGTTAGATCTCTGGGTTGGGAAGATCATGTGGAGGAAGGCTCGGCAACCTACTCCACTATTCTTGCCAGAAGAATCCCACGGACAGGGGAGCCTGGCATAGGGCCGAAAAGAGTTGGACATGACTGATGTGACTTGGCATGCATGCACGCACATAAGGGATTTAAAATCCACTGTCTGAAACCGCAAATACTTTTGCCCCCAAAAAACGAATTGTTTGTGAAATGAGCACAGTTGTACAGCAGCGGGAACATTCTCTGGCATTGCTGCTGTTAGGGACTGGAATGAAAACTGACCTTTCCCAGTCCTGTGGCCACTGCTGAATTTTCCAAATTTGCTGACATATTGAGTGCAGGACTTAAACAGCATCATCTTTTAGGATTTGAAACAGCTCAGCTGGATTTTCATTACCTCCACCAGCTTTGTTCGTAGTAATTCTCCCTACGTTGAAAGAACGTTTACAACTCCATAATAAAGAACAACCCAGTTTTGAGACGGGCAAAGGATCTAAAAACACATTTCACCAGAGGAGACGCACAAATGGCCAACAGGCCCATGGAGAGATGTTCAACGCCTGTAGTTTTCAGGGCACGCAAATCAAAGTCACAATGAGATGCCACATCATATCCACTAGCATAGCTATATCCAAAAGGCAGATAAACGCAAGTGTAGGTGGAGATGTGGAGAAATTGGACCCTCATACACTTGGATAAGAATGCAAAATGGTGCAGCAACGTGGGAAACAGTCCAGCCGTTTCACAAAGAGCTTAACATAAGAGTTTCCTGTGACCTAGTAATTCCACTCCTAGGAACTAACCCAAGAGAAAGAAAAGCTTTTGTCCACACAAAATCTTGTGCATTCATATTCACAGCAGCCTTTTTCACCATAGCCCCAGAGTGGAAACCACCCGCGTGCTCATGAGATGAGGACTGGACAAATGAACCAAGGGATATCTGTCAGAGGAATATTATTGGGCCCTGAAGAGAAATAGAGTTTCACTCACACTGCATTGTGGATGAAACTTGGAAAAGTCAGGAAGATAGACAGCAGGACATGAGTTCTCCTCCTGGGAGGCAATGTGTAAGGTTGTGGCTTAGACAGTGAGGCATCTGAAGGTGGGCAGGGAGGGGTTGGGAGCTGAGTGAAGCTGGTTTTCAGGGGATTGCGAGGGGATGGGGCTGAGAAGGTGGGCAGGAAGGGGTTGGGAGCTGGAGCTGGCATTTCAGGGGGTCTGCAGAAGGGGCATAGGGCTCTGATGACAGCTCAAGCTGGCCTGCAGACTCCATCTTTCCCAGCCAGACACTGGAACGGGGTAGCACTCAGAACCTGCTGGGGTGAAACCCCATTTCTGCTGCTCCCCCACACTCTCTGCAGTCTATCTTGCCTCTGTGCCTCATGCCCTCTCAGAAGGACTTGTGGGCTGACTGGAAGACCGGGCCCCATCGGGGGCAGGGGTGTCCTGGTCTGTTCTTTCAGACTGCTGACAGATGACGGGGCTGAGCTCCAGGTGACACTCACTTCACACCAATGCACCTGCCTTCCTCCCCTTCTCTGTCTGCCTCTTCCTTCTCTTTCCTTACCTCACTTTCTGCCAGATGCTCCCCCAAGCTTCCTGTCCACTCCCCCACCCACAGACTTCTGCTTTGTTAGGAGATCCACATCAGGAAACAGATGTGGATGTGTTGGACAAGAAGCTGAAGAGGAATAGAAACTGCCTGGGATGAAACCTGAGCATGCACATGGAGGCTTCAAACTCTGGGGAGACTTTCCTGGGCTCAGCTGCCAAAGAGTGCTGGTGAGTGAATAAATACTTGAGTGGATGAATGGATGGATGGGTGGATGGATGGATGGAAGGATGGACAGAGGATGGATGAATGAATGGGTGAATAGGATGGATGGATACATTGGATGGGATGGATGGATGGAAACGTGCAGGGTTAGGTGCATAGATGAGTGGGTGGGTGAGTGCGTAGATGGATGGGAGTGTGGGTGAATAGATGGATTTTTGTGGCTCTGAATATTAAAAAGTAGATAATACGACTATTACCAATTCCCAGGATGTGATCTGCAATGCCCCATTTTCCGTGAATCAAACTCTTTGGAATAAACAAATTCAAGAACGGCTATATGGATCTGGCCTAGATTCTCGACTACTAAACATACACCTGATTGCACTGCTAGGGAGCTTCCCCACCATCACACCGTCACCCTGCAGCTGAGGAAATAGAGACCCAGGAAGGGCATTACTTGCCCAGGTCCCAGGGTCCTCCTGGCCTCAGAGGCAGCAACAACTGCACCTCACCTCTCCCAGATGCTGTGCATCAGGTTGGTGTCCTTGTCTAGGAATACGGTGTAGCAGTCATTCTTCACAGGCACTAGGCTTCCGCCCACCTGCTTGCCACTTCTCCTGAGTCTAAGTCCAAACTGCCTGGAGCTGGCCAAGGAGGTCACAGGCTCCCCAGTGTCCTCCTGGGGCCTCCTGCTGGGCTGGATGCTGTAGTGCCTGTAACTGAGTCCTGGGATGGTGGTCAGCACGTGCAGGTCATAGGCAGAGGGCATCTCCTTTGATCTTTGGAACTGAAAGGCATGAGGGACAAGATGAATGATGGATGTCAGATGTGGAAGATGCCTTAGTCTCCTTGGAAACCCTGGCCTTACACACCTGGTGAATGGAGTGCTTGCTCTGCCACTGAGATAGCTGGGTCATCCATCACTGGGGCTGAGCTGCTTTCCTCTCCCTGCATCTTCTCTGCACAACAGAATCAGTCCTCTTCCCCCTTCTTCCTTCTCCAGCAGGGCTGCAAACCACCTGCCCTCCTCCCACACTCCTTCCTGTTCCTGCCTCTGAGCCTTTGCTCATTCTGTTCCCTCAACCTGGAAGCCTCTTCCTTGGAGGTGGGCTCTTGTCTCTTAATCCTCCAATTTCCCTGAGGAGGGAGGCTTCCAGGTCCACCCCTGCAGGCCTTTCTCCATCTCCACATCATCGGATTCAGGCAAGGGAATTGGGTGACACCACTGAATGCACGTGGGGAGTGGGGGATGGGGCTCACTCGATAGGGCACAGATGTCATCTCTGGGTCCTGTGGGGAGGATTTACGGAGCTATGAGCAAGTTCATGTTGCTTCTTACAGCCTCCAGCCTGGCCTTTCTCTGAACTAGCCAGACACCCTGTCCCCACCCCACACGCCATACCTTTCCTGAAGGTTTTCCTTCACCACGCTTATCATCTGTCCCTTTCCACGCTTTCTTATTTTCTTCCTGCCTGGATCCCCCACTAGAATAGGAGCCCCCCGAGGGCAGGGACTTTTGTCTACTTGGTTGTTAAAGTTTCTCCAGTGCCTAGAGTAACGCCTGACACATAGTAGGTGCTCAAGAGTATTGAAGTGCATTGACACTTAGAGAGTGCTGCCTTTGGGTGGGGTGGGGGATGTTTCGTGTTGGGTCAGCTCAACCACCCCCTCCCCACACCTGACCACAACAGAGGAATCTTCCTCTGCTGTCTCAGTTAAGGACTGCTGCCCTGGCCAGCAGGTCATCACTCCGCACTTCAACTCTCTATATCTGTGTCTGTTCCTTGAATTCCATGGGGACTTCAGTGTCAGGGACAAGCACTCAGCTAGGGGCCACGCCAGAACAGACATGCAGTCGTGTTTACTGAATGGCTGACTAATGGCATCACCTCCTCCACCTCATCTGGGAAGGGCTGGCTGGGTGACAGTAGGGTCACCTTCAGACAAGTCTAGCTCCAGGTCTGGGAAGGCCATGGGGAGGGACAACACAGGATGTGGGTGTCTTAGAGAGGCGGTTGGGCCCTACCTGTAATACAGCACCTCCATAAAGATGCACATTTAGGACTTCTGATGGACTTCTCATGCAAAGTGGATATTTTCCTGAGAGCATATATGCTCTCCATGTATCCCAGACCACTGTGAGACCTTATAGGGCAAGCACAGCAGAAGGGACTTCTGGTCAACTCAGATGCCCAAAGACTAGGGTCAGACCCTGGGTGGATCCACTGACCCTGGACGGTGACTCACCCCATGACACTGTCCTCACAGTGAGGGCAGCGTGTCTCATGTTCCCTTTAGACACCCTGTGTCTGGGGGCCCCGCGCAGAGCAGGGGCAGCAACAGTGCACGCACCATAGGCGGGGTGTCCCCCTCACCTGTGCAGGCACAGGGCGGCCTGACTCGTCTGTGATGCTGACACTGGGGAATTCCACAGTCAGGGTGATGATGGTGGTGACCGTCCAGGCCAGCGGGTTTGTAGACCACTGCAAAGTGTCCCCCAGGCTCTGGGCCTGCACACAGAGAACAGGCTCTACTGACTGCTGGACCTGACCCACATCTCATCCCTGATGCCCCTCAGAACCAAGAGAAACTGAGGCAGGTGAGCCTGGCCTGCAGAGTCCAGAGGGAAGGACAGGTAGACACATGGGCTCCCACGTGCAACTTCCTCCTCATCTGTTCAGGCTGTGTCCTGGATCCCAGGTGGGGTGGGGGAGGCGTCGCCCCAGAGATGAGCTCCTCATTCATCTCTTCCTGTCAGCCCACTTTACTGGTGAGGACACAGGTTCCAGAGCAAATGGTCAGCTGTCCAGGTGACCCATGGCTTAAGGCATGGCTCCAAAGCTTGAGTGCTTGGCAATGTAGACAGAACTCTCTGGACCTTGGAGGGTCAGGGTCAATCACCAAAGTCAGCACTGGAGCACTCTTTGGTATGAACCTGGATTCCCTTTCCACTCCTTCCCCACCCCATATGCCCCAGGCTATGACCATGTTTGATGACTTCTGGATCTGGCCTCTGCCCATGCAGTTCCCATGGCTGGATGCCTTTCTGGGGTCTCCACCTGCTCCTTCCTTGGGGAGCTGCCCCGTGAGCTCATGGGAATGGCTGGCCTCACCAGACACTGGAAGGACCCAGTTCTACCTCCCTTTCTATGCCCATCATCCCCTCCCACCCCAGTCCCTATGGACAGGATTCCAGTCTGCTGCACTCCTGACCCCAGGGCCCTTCCAGAGTCTGAAGGTAAGATGGGACTGCACACAGAGCCGAGGGCAGAGCAGGGCAGGGGAGGGGAGGGGCAGGGTGGGAGGGCACAGTGAGAGAGGCAGGTGAGTGTGGACCCTGGAGGTGGTCCTGTGCTCTGCAGGGACAACAGTTGTCTCTGTTGGCCCAGGATTTTCAAGGATGAAGCCCGTCAGCTGCAGGCAAATGGGGTGATACTCACTCTCCACCTGTGAAACCCCTCATAGACAAAGAAGCTAGTCACATGGCCGCCCAGATGTGATGTGCCTCCAAGCTGAGCTCAGGAGGGAGTGCAGGGGCCAGACTGGCCAAGGTCCCTGAGAAAACTGCATGCGGTCTGCAGAGCTGGGGAGCACTTGGCGAAGGGTCCCAATCCAACCTGTCTGACCCTGGGCAGGGCCATGAGCTGCGTGTTGTGCATGGGTCCTCAGCTATGAAGTGAGGACAGTGACCATTTCAGCTTTCACGATGTGTGATTCCTGTTAAGTCGCTCAATAGTGCGTGACTTTTTGAGACCCCATGGACTGCAGCATGCCAGGCCTTCCCATCTCTCTCCATCTCCTAGAGCTTGCTCAAACTCATGTCCACTGAGTTGATGATGCCATCCAACCATCTCATCCCCTGTCATCCTCTTCTCCTGCCCTCAGTCTTTCTCAGTATCAGGCTCTTTTCCAATGAGTCAGCTCTTCACATCAGGTGGACAGACTATTGGAGTTTCAGCTTCAGAATCAGTTCTTCCAAAGAGTATTTAGGGTTGCTACCTTTTAGGATTGACTAGTTTGATCTTCTTGAGTACAAGGACTCTCAAGAGTCTTCCTCAGCACCATACCATAGTTCAAAAGCATCCATTCTTTTGCACTCTGCCTTCTTTATGGTCCAGTTCTCATATCCATACATGAACACTAGAAAGACTATAGTTTTGGCTATATGGACCGTTTCAGCAAAGTGATGCCTCTGCTTTTTAATACCCTCCCTAGGTTTGTCAAGGC